>NC_141161.1:116726694-117026694 GCF_053477565.2 Lygodium microphyllum | reverse complement strand
GATTGTCACACTATTAGATATTTTTGAGATCTGACGAATGCCATCAGTGCTAGATTTGGACAATTTGTTAGTAGTTGGCTATAGTTTTGGGCGATAGATTGACTTGGGCTTCGTTGATCTAGGCTTTGGAGTATCTATGGACACAGTGGCCCGATTCTCTTGTGGATCGAATGTCTCTGGCTTAGTGTTTCGTGTGGCCAAGTTTAAGGGTGGCGTTTGAGTAGGACTTTTGGTTGGTTTGGCTTTAGGGAGTCAAATCCATGGGTTACCCTCATAGTAGCCTTGCGCTTACAATAAGGATTTGGGGACCCATCGCAGCTTTTGACCGTGCATCAATGTTTACGATTTTGTCTTGGGTTCCTAGGTTTTGAGTGTTGGCCCTTAGCTTCGCAAGGGCATGGGTGTCTGCTTTGAGGTGGTAGTCCTTGATGTTTAGGCACCCATTTTAACTGGGGTCTCTTGGCTTCAATATTGGGTTCAACGAGTTTTCAGCATTGAGGTTTGGTGATTTGTGACAAAGCACAACCCCCCTCCTTAGACTTGATGGTGGGAATCTCTACCGGTGGCCTTGTGGACTTGAAAGGAGTCACAGTGACCTTGCTAAAAGCTATAACTATTCGGACGTTGCTATGGCTAGGTAGATATGTTGTGACTCATAGTCAATAGTACAATGAGCTCGCTTCTTCAAGGTTCATCCTAATAGTGATTTTGTGCCTACATCCTTGGTGTTGGGCAACACATAGAAGATTATTGACATGCTTTTAGACTCGATAGAAACTGCAACCTTGCACTTTTTCAAAAGTGTGTAGGGTTGGCCTCCATAAGGATTGAGCTTAGCATTAGTGGGCTACAATTGCAGTTTGCCAATTTGGGTCCAATTGTCATGGGTTAAGACATTAAAATCAGCTCCCTCATCGATCAACACATTGATGATGCATGTGTGCTTAGAAGTGATCGTCATGATTAGGTGAGATGGTTCTACTGGTTCCTCATCCTCATCATCCATCTCAATGATATGGCTACTCGTATGTGGATGGTGGTGCTAGCATTGGAGGCTCATGCAATGGGTGTGTGGGAGGGAAGTACTTCTTTATGCGGCTGCCATTGAAGAAGCCTATCCCCTCACCTTCTAGGGTTTCAAGCTCTACGTTGCCAGTTCAGCTAATGGTTCGAACCCTAAAGAGGCCTAGCCCTTGAAACTTTAGCTTCTGCTTATGTCCTGTGTGACTGAGTATAGCAACATGAAGTCTACCTGTTCAAAGTTGCACTTCTTGACATGCTTGTCAAACCATCGTTTGCGTCTTGCCTTCTCATAGATTAGCGCAAGGGTGTTAGAAGAGTTTGAGCTCAATTAGGTGTTCTGTCCATACCTCTTTCCCATCCCATCTCTCTTAAAGGGATATCTTGAGGCTAGGTAGAAAGAACTCCAAGGGTAGAATTGCCTCCGTACCATAAGTCAACCTAAAGCAGGTCTTGGTCCTACAACCCTCTTGTAAGCAATGTGATAGGTTCACAAGGCCGCCATCAACTTGTTATCCCAATCACTGCGCGGGGTAGAGATGACTTTAGTCAGGATGTTTACTAGGATTTTATTTGTGGACTTAGCTTGACCATTTACTTGAGGGTAATAAGGTGAAAATTTCCAATGGATGATTAAGAAGGAGGGAAGGAGGTGAGCTATCACTTCATTGATGAAGTGTGTGCCTTCTTCGCTGACTAGTTCCATGGGGTAGTTGAACTGTGAGATCACCTACTCCCATAGGAACTTGGCAGTGCTCCTAGCATCAATTTTTCTAGTAGCTCGTACTTTTGCCCATTTTGTTAGATAGTCGGTGCCATGATGATGTATTTTGCTTGTGAATACTGTGCCACGGGACCAATGAGTCCGATGAAGTCAATCCTCCATTTCTCAAAGAGTTTTTGTGTGATAATTGGGGTTAGCTCCATGCGATCTTTATGAATAGGGAATTTAGTTCATTGGCACTCATCGCAATGCTTCACAAATCATGCTGCATCTCAAAAGAGACTAGGCCATCATAGTTGGGACTACAAAACTTTGTGGGTTATCGCGACTATGCTCAAATGTCCTCCTATAATTTTTCCATGTGCCTCTGTCAATACATCATGTATCTCATTCTCACACAAGCATCTCCGTAATAGCCTATCTTGTCCCAACCTATAGAGTTGGCCTACTATCAACTGATAGGGTTGGATATTTAGAATGAGCACCCTAAGTCAGGCTTTTTCTATTGGTTGTTCCAGTAGTTTGTGCTCAAGCACTTGAACTATGTCATCTTCCCAATACAGCGTCATGTTGGCTCAAAACAAATCCATTTCATTGAATTAAGCTGAATAGATGTGCGTCTGGCAGTTGATCTACAATGCCTTGCCCAACAGGTTCTCTTGTGGGGATGCAAGTTATATGGTCAGCCATGTAATGTTGCTTCCCTTTATGCACCACCACGGAGAAGTCAAACTCCAAAAGCAAAAGTAGCCATCTAGGGATGCATCCTGTAGTCCAGGGTTTGTTAACAGATATAGCAGGGCCTGATGGTCAACAAAGAAGATAAAAGGCATAGCCAGAAGATAATGCCAAGATTTCTTTATAGCAAACACCATGGCCAATCCCTCTCTCTCCATTGTTGACTAATTCATTTCAGTCTTAGTGAGTTGTTTGCTAGCAAAGCTTACTAGGTAATCCATGTTGTGTTCACTAAGTTGGCACAACACCACTCCTACGACGAATTTCGAAGCGTCAATGTGCATATGGAATGTGAGTGCCAATCTAGGGCTCGTAGAATTAGTGCCATGGTCAGAGCCTTTTTTAGTTTCTCATACATACATTGGTATTCCTCAATCCATTTGAATATGATCAACAACTTGTGTAGAGGTTTAGTAATCAATGCATAGTTTAACACGAACCATCGGTAATACCCTGTATGTCCTAAGAAGCACAAAACACCCTTGTAATGAGTTGGAGGTGGAAGGTCAACAATGACCCTAATCTTTTTGGCAATGCTGTTTTTCAACACCGCATGTCCTAGGATGCATCCATGCTTCACCCAAAACTGGCACTTTAAGGGGTTCAACGAGAGATGGTATAGTCAACATAGTTCAAAGACCACTCTAAGTGTTCTCTCCAAGTAGAGTGAACACACAAGTCATCTACGAAGATCTCTAACACCTTCCTTAGCATGTCTTTGAATATTGTACACATCAGTCATTGTTGGAAGGTAATTGGCGTGTTAGTCAACCCAAAAGGCATGATTATGTAGGCAAAAACTCCCCATTTAGTGGCAAATGCAGTCTTATGCCTATCATTAGGATGCACTTGCACCTCATTATATCTAGAGAAACCTTCTAGAAAATTGTAGGCCTCTTTTCTAGCCACTCTGTCAAGTCATTGTACGGCAGTGGGTAATTATCTCTCTTCGTAGCTGCATTTACCTTCTTGTAATTGACATACACTCTAATCTTTTGATTCTTCTTTAACACGATAACTATGGGGGAAACCCAAGCCATGTTTTCAATTTCATAGATGAATCCTACTCTCATTAGCTTATCAATTTCTTCCTTAATGGCATGGCCATGCTTTGGACTCATGGGATACGATCGTTGCTTGACCGGTGTTGCATCAGGTGTCATGGATATATTGTGAGTCACCACACTCGGGTCTACCCCTTTGAGCTCTTCTAGGGACCAAGCAAAGACATCTGTATACTCTTGCAAGAGAGTAGTGAGACTTGCTTCATCTTACTTAGCCAAGTCATCAACTATGAAGACACGTTGTGGAGTCTCCCCTTCCCTGGCTAAATTGACCTCTTTGACCTGGGCGGGTCCCTTGTTTGGTTTGTTTGCTTTCCCCTATCATTTGGCTCCCAACAAGATCACCACCCTATCTTCCTTTTTTAACTTTGTGAATTTCTTTGGCAAGTCTTGTGGTTTTCGTTGCTCTTCAGTCTGCATTTCTTTAGGTAGCTTCCATCATTCCTCCCTTAACCGTGGGCATCTTAGGTGGACAGGTAGGTCCCCCTTGGTGTGTCTAGTCTTTGGAGGTCGAGGTATTTTAAGATCACTATTTGAGCTGACTTTTGACTCAGAATCAAACTTTTTGTCTTCTCTAGAAGAGGGGCTCTCTTCGGGTGGTCATAGCTTAGAAGGTGATTCCATTCGCAGCAGTGGTGCATCACTCGGTTGGGTTAGGCATGCTTACTTGTAGTCGATTGCATCTGTGTGTTTCAACCAAGCTCAATCGCAATCCTTGTGCATGACTCCTTTCTCTACTCTAAGGGTTCTTGCTTGCATGGTCTAGGGTCCACTCGTATTTGTTCGATTATGCGTCCCCTAACGTTGTATTCTATAGTATCAAGTTCCCTTTCTCTCTCATCAGTGAAGGAACAGCAATGCTTATATTCATTGTTAGAGTTGTCTCTGTCCGATTACCCATAATTCTCCAAGTTCTAATATATCTCTTCTTGTTGGTCTAGGATTAAAGCCCAATGGTACCTCAAGTTTAAATCGTGTACCTTTGACCATTGCCATTTAGGCTTGTCTAAGAGATCTTGGAGTGGCTTAAGACTCGTTGCTAGATTGCTAGTCAACTTGTTGTTCAAGTACCCTAGGATCTCCAAGAGGTCTCATCTATTGTTTGGGACTTGGAATGCAACACGGTGGAGTCTTTCACGTAGGCTTCTCATCATCATGCAGATTGGCATTGAAGGTGTATCCTTAGGCTCACTAGTTGCATAATGGCTCATTCATAATCCTCCATGTGTAAGAATGGTAGGTCGATGGTAGCAAGAATATGCATCTAGTATCGGTCGTTCTTAGGGCATGGGATCCCCTCATCTGGCCGTCACCCTTGAGCATGGTGGAGATGGCATCTAGGTCAATGGGCATAGTTTTCCAAGTGTCCATATCTACTCTTACAGATTCCATTCGATTGCCTAAGAAGATGATACCATTGCCCCAATCTTCTATAACTCTCGCGTTGCGCATCTAGGGTCGGCCTAGCAGGATGTCGTAGTCCACTCCCTTCATGACTGTAAAATCAATAGAGAATTGGATTCATGTGATCGTCACTGGCCAATTTTTCAATACTCTGAATGGTTTCACCTTCATTTTGTTAGCCAGTGTGATGTTGAACCTAGCAGTCTTGACCGGGGGTTGCTCCAAGTTTGAAGTACCTCATGGCTTAGCACACTTACTGCTACCCCCCGTGTCCATGATTCCCTTTCTTGTAACATCCCCTAGAGCTAGGACTAGCACGACTATATGCATTTCTGTGCCTTCCCAAAAAGCATTGACATGCAAGGATTTAGGCATGGAGTGCAGCGTCAGACTCGTTATTTGTCTTTCTACGTTGTGCTCAAGCAAGTCTGTGGTAACTGGCTTATCTGATTCCTTGACCTACTGTTTCAGCTTGTGCCATAGCATTGGATACTGCCTAAGCATGTTTCCTAAGCTTAGAGTCATAGGGGTGGTCACGAGTGTATTAAGGAGGTTTCGAGCCACTTGCCTTTCTCCTAATTCAGCGGTTCTTGGCCAATGGCCTTGACTAGTTTACTGGTTCAGAGCATTTAGACTTTGTCTAGGCGGCCTTGTTTGTGGTGCCATCGACTCCCTTGATTTTGGCATGCTTAGGATTGAGAGATCATTGATCTCATCTTCTAGTATGGGCTGAGCATCTTTTGATCACCCAGGACATGTGATCACCTAGGACACATTTCCTTTTGATGCCTTCTTTTTTGTTTCCTTCTTTGTAGTAAATGGAGGGGAGCTTCAAGCTCTACCCCGAGACTTACGGACCACTTATTGCTCAAGTGTTTCGAACCGAGCGGCCATGGCTACCTCTCACATAGCTAATGCGCAATGCCTACCTTATGGGTGTAGTGAGCTTACCTTGATGCTCAATCGAGTACCCTCCTCTTTCTTGCACACCGCTAGCTCCACGATCCTTGAGGCAAGCTCAAGCAACCTCAATCCCTCTCCCATGAGCTTCATCCTCCATAGCCACGTGCGAGACAAGAGAAGAGAAGAGAGGAGGAGAAGATGAAGAGAGAAGATGGAGAGCTTCTTCTCCAAGATCCCTCACTCTCACACAATCACTCCCTCACACTCTCTCAATCCCTCTCTCAAGCACAAGCAAGAAGGCAAGAAACAAGAGAAGAAGAAGAAGAAGCTTCTGCCACACACAAGAATGAGCTTCCCATTCACTTTTCAACTTTATATACATGCCCTAATTTCCATGGATAGTCATCCCCCTTTTTTACATGGTTATGCCAATGGCAGCTCCATCACTGTGTTTTCCTTCTGCTTGATTTGGTTCAGTCATGGCAGCCATCAATAGGCGGATGATTGGCAATATGAAATCTGTTGAGCCATTTAAACCTTCGCAGCGAAGCTCTGGAAGTTGCAGTAATGGGGTCATGTTCGGCTCCTGGAAAAATTCCTTGTCATTGGAGGATGTTGTAGATGATCTCCTTCAACCAAGCAACCCATTTTTGAAACACAAACATAACCTACAAGAAAAGTGGTGCACTTCTTAGGGGGTGTGTTTGTCTCACTGTGTAGTGCATGGTGCCCATGCCAGTGGAACTGGGAGACGGGTCTAACCTTGGGCAAGCCCTTGGTAATGTCCCACACTTGAGGACCCAGTTCGTGCAGCGTTGGAGGTGCGGTACAAAACTTAGGGTGATAGGTCTGAAAGTCCTGCCCTTGATGTGCCCTAAGTGTGAAGTGGGGGAGGGGCTAGAGAGGACTCTAGATGTAGTGAGGGTGGTGCACCATAATAGCGAAGGAAGACTGCAAGCACTTTTTTTTTTGAATGAGAGAGAGTACATTAGGTAAGGTATGGGGCACCTATTTAGTCATGGGGCGGTCGTAGGCATTGTGATAAAAATGTGCGACTTTGTAGGTATTCTTTAATACCGACTTTAGTTCTCAGAGGAGTGCCCTGGACAAGAAGGGGTGATTACACCTTGCAAAACGGGTGTCACTCATATTCTCTAAGAGCTCTAAGCAGAAGGCAGGGAGGAGAGTAGCGCGCATCATCAACCTAGTCATGGCTCTACTATCTATTCCTAGGTTAATATAAAAAAAGAGTGGGGGGAGATGGGCTTCCTGTGCTGCAGGTTTTTGGAGTAGTAGGAATTTGAGAAGTCGGAGGTAATTACAAGTGGTTAAGAATGCTGGATTGGGGCAGGAAGAGAAATCTACAAGAAAACAATTTATGGAGGGAAGTATATCTTCTACCCTAAATACTAAGCACTCCTCCGGGCTTCTAGTATTTACATTATAGATTTTCGGGAAGTCATAATCCCCATGTAAATCTCTATCGTAGTCCACTCCATGGCTACAGGGGTAGGGCATGTAGATGGGATCGTTACGATCTTCGGGGAGGGAGCTACAAAATGCGGTCCAGGCATCAAAATTGGTGTCCCAAATCCTCCTTCACCATTTCAGCTAAGCCTCGTAGCCTTGGACGGATTTGGGAACCAGATTGACCTTGTCTTCCCAGTACTCGCGTGGCTCTTGTCTCCACCTAGTTATTATCATGCTTCTTTCTTCCGTCCATCTGTTTGCGAGTTCGTTAGCTAGATCTTTGATCCTGGCTATGACTCCTAAAGACAGGGCCCGGTCCAGGGAGAGTGGAAAAGTGAATGAAAGCTCGAACGGCCTCTTGTGTAGCTCTCGCTGGCGCCAGATGACCACCTCCTGGGGCCAGTCTACAGGATGTGTATCATTCCTCAGTGGCATGGGCTCCTCAATGAGTTGTCGTGGAAGTGTGTGTGCTCAGCCTTGGGCCTCCTCAGCCAACTCTTGTCTCCTTCTCCTTGTTGCAACTATGTGTTCAGGTGGATCAGCATCTGCAGGGTCCTCGTGTGAGATCTCGAGTTAAGGCGAACTCGGCATCCTTTGTGGCTCTTCGCCATCATCTTGCTCGAAGTCCGGGTCCTCTTCGACATTTCGCTCAACCACGGGAGGAATGGCTGGTGGTGGTGGTGGTGGCGGTGGCTGCTCCTGCTCCTGAAAACCTAACTCCTTGAGCTCCGCAGTGGAAAGGCCTGTACAGCGCAGGTAGTAGAATTGTTGCTCTTTAGTTATTCCTGTACTTGTTGGAAGCTCCCGCTCTTGAAGACCGTATCTTAGAGCCCGGGTGCTTAGATCCAACTTTCTTTTTACATTTCCTTTGTTCCGCCACTAGGCTCTGCTCCTCGTCCTCCAGCCTTTGCCTAAGGCGGCTTTCATTGTTTTGGGCTTCCTTCATTTTTTCTGCTAGCTGGTCCTGCAGGGCCTTTATTTCTCTCTGTCTGTCGGCTTCCTGCCTTGAGACCTCTAGCATGAGGGCCGCTGATGTCTCCTTTTCTTTCTCTAGTTCCAGCAGGGCCACTTTCTTCTCTTCTTTTGCCTTGTCTAGTTGTGTCGGTAACTCGGCCACATATGCGTCATAGTCTGTATCGGCAGGCATGGGAATATTGGGCGTGGTGGTCGATGCCTTCAGCCTTTGTCGTTTGGTGTCTTGCCGTGACTCTGCATCTGCGACGGTGGGCCTTTTCAATCTAGTCTCAGGGGGGATTTCGGCCACCTTGCTTTCACGAGCATTTGCACCATGGTCATGAGCTGTGCCATGTCGAGGGGAGACGTGGGTTGTGTAGTAGTTGCAGTCATAGTTTCAGCCATTGTCGGCACAAAGGAGGGAGGGAGTGGATGTAGGAGGGACTTGCCCTTGCCTACGACCACCCGAGTTGCTTCCACACTTGCACTGGCTTCGGCTTTATGGCCAAGGTTTGCAGGTTCGAGTTCTCTACCCCCATGGGTGTTCGGCCATTTCCTTTAGTCGCTGCACCTCGGCTTCTTCCTCCACCCTTCTTTTCCTGTCCTCTTCTGCCTTCTTTGACTCCTCTCTTATCCTGGCAAGCTCCTCCTCCTCTTTCCTCCTTCTTTCTTCCTCAGCCCTTTGAGACTCTTTTTGAGCCCTTTTGATGTCAGCCCATTCTTCCTTACTTAATTTCTCTTTCTTCTCCTTCTGTCTCCTATCTCTTTTGCTTTGTTCTTCAGGTTTGCTCGCTTGTGGAGGCGGCACCTCCTGCTCTCCCTTGTCACTTATTGTTTTTTCGCTGGATTTCCCTTCTTCGTGGTGAGGTGGGCTTTGATGCACATCTTCCTCATCCATGATGCCCTCATCCTTTATTGCTTCGTCTATGATGGTTGTCAGGATACCCCCGTATCTGATTGTAGCTGCCTTTGATGCAGGTTTCTTCCTTGCGGAGTGCGCGGTGGAGGCAGGGGATTCTCCTCCTGCTGGTGCTTCTGCCAGAGTGAGGAGGGCAGCTGAACTTTGAATGGTCTTCTGTACAAATCCATTTCAGTTTATCTCTTCAGGAACTCCTGCTGCTATGCTTTCCAACAGTGGGACCCCGATCCTATTCATCAGCGCATTGTACCATTGGCCCGATAAGAGGGTATGGATCATCTTTGCTTGTAATTTCACCGATGGGTCCGGGATGTCAGCCAAGCTGATTCCATCCACGGTATGCACCGCTTCTTTCTTGACCCCCAACATGGTGTAAACATCTCATCTCGGTCGTCTCTCCTTCTTGGGCACAAGCCCTAGGGCCTTTTCTATGATTATTGCATGAGGGGCACTTTGATTCTTCTTTCCTGCTCCCCTGTCCTTACTGTGACGGTGCCACAGTTGCTGCTTTTGTCGAAGTTCCTCAAGAAATCCGCACATATGCTGTAGTCCACAGCCTGCCCCACCTTTTCCACGTACTTGTGGAGGTGGCATCTGTTCACCAAGTCTTTGATCGCGGGTTCCTCCAGGATGGCCTCGTGCAGATTTAGTGTGTGCTTGAAAGTGAACTGACTGAATTTGGTCATTTCCTCTTCAGAGAATGGGAGTTTGCCCCCTTTGTCCTATCCTGCCATGGTGGTGACCTGTCAACACACCATGCCAACATTAATGCCTAACAATCGGCTTATTTCTAATCAGAACTCAGTTTGAGAGAAAAATATATGTGCCCAAAATGGGTACACTTGCTTAGAGGCTCGACCATTGCTATTGTTTTACTCTACAGTATTCTTCCATAGAAACTTACTTAATTATAACACTCTGCTAGCTAGATAGCATAACTTTTCATTTTTGCTCTGCTCTTGCTCACATTGCTCACATTGCATAGGAAGGACGAGGTAAGCAGTCAAATTCAGAGTCATGAACTTAGGTATCCATGAGTGTCTACTTGGAATGGATTGGCTTAAACCTAATGGTGCCCACATTCATTGTGGAAAGGGCCAAATTTCCTTTCGGAACTCTGAAGGAGAATTGGTCACAACTCATGGTGAGGCTGGAAAGCCAAAATTTCAATTGGCCAAAGCATCTCGGATTATAAAGGGAGTTAGAAAGGGACTACCTTTCTACTTGATTAAGCTCAATAAGTTAGATCAGAAGCAGGAGTCTAGTGAGGGACCTTCATGGCTAAAGGAATACACGGACGTATTTCTTGAAGAGTTAACAGATTTCCCGCTTCAAAGAGAAGTGGATCATGAGATTAAGCTAGTGCCAGGAGTTGCGCCAATTGCAAAGAGACCTTATAGAATTTCCATCCTAGAAGCAATTGATGTGAAGGAACAACTCAAGAAACTGCTAGATCAGGACTACATTCGTCCTATCAGTTCACCATGGGGAGCTCTAGTTTTGTTCCAGAAAAAGAAAGATGGAACGCTTCAACTGTGTATTGATTATAGAGGGTTGAATCAATCAACAGTCAAGAACAAGTACCCTATTTCTAGAATAGATGAGCTTCTTGATCATCTTTAGAGTGCGAAGATCTTCTCCAAGATTGATCTCATGTCTGGTTTCTATTAGATAAGGATCAAGGAAGAAGATATCCCAAAGACAGCCTTTAACACAAGATATGGACACTTTGAGTTTCTAGTTATATCATTCGGGCTTACGAATGCACCTACCACCTTCAACAGGTTAATGCAGGATATCTTTAGGCCATATCTTGATGACTTCATACTCGTCTTCTTCAACGACACCTTAGTCTATTCCAAACAGTAAGAAGATCATGAACCCCAACTTCCGATTGTCCTTGAGACAATGAGGGCACACAAGCTGTATGCTAAGATGAAGAAATGTGCATTTTTCAAATGTCAGATTGAATATTTGGGATTCATCATATCAGCGGAAGGAATCTTAGTGGATCCGAGATGTTTTAGAATGGCCAATACCAACAACTATCAAAGAAATACGTAGTTTTCTTGGATTGATAGGATGGTATAGAGTCTTTATCAAAAACTATGCCTTGATTGCAACATCTCTAATGGATCTACTAAAGAAGAAAACATCCATTATATGATCAACTGCCAAACAATCTAGCTTTGATAGATTGAAGAAAAATTTGGTATCAACACCTATTCTAAAACTTCTAGACCTCAGTAAGGAGTTTGAGGTAGTAACTGATGCTAGCACACTTGCCTTAGGATGTGTGCTCATGCAGGAAGGTCATCCTGTAGCATACTCTTCAAGAAAACCGAAGAACCATGAGAAGAATTGTGCTACCCATGATCTAGAACTGTTAGCTATCATCCATGCTCTAAAGCTTTGGAGACACTACATGTTGGGTAAAAACTTTACTTTAGTGACTGATCATAAAAGTCTCAAGTGGATCTTTTCCCAGAACGAGCTTAACATGAGGCAATATCAGTGGATTGAACTGCTGGAGGAGTATGATTTTGAAATTAAATACCGACAGGAGAAGGTAGTTGCCAATGTACTCAGCCGCAAGGCATTCCTTAATTCTCTAATCTTGCAAAATCCATCAACAGCTAGATTTCTAGCCACAAAGGTGTCCATGCCAAACAACCCAATACTTGAGCTAGCTAGAGAGGAGGCATGCCATGATCCATCCTATCAAAATATGCTAAGGGAAATCTCTATCAAGCACTAGGACCAAAATCTACAGGCTAAATATCATGAATTCTCTATCAATAGTGGACTTGTCTACTATAGAACGAGATTATGTATACTAGCAAGCCAGTCACATAAACTGAAGATACTCTGGGAAGCTCATGATTCCCCTTTCTCAGGACATCCTGGCTATGTCAAGACTCTCAATGTAGTAGAAAGAGCTACTTTTGGGAGAGGCTTAAAGGTGACATTCTCAAATATGTCACTGAGTGTTTGTCTTGTCAACGTATCAAAGCTGAACATGTCAAAATGCTAGGAAAGTTAGAACCACTCGACACTCCCCAAATGAAATGGGAAATCATCAGTATGGACTTTGTCATTGGCCTACCCCAAGTTTAGGGAGCATACAACTCCATCATGGTTGTGGTTGACATGCTTACTAAGGTTGCACACCTTATTCCAGTAAAGACAAACTATAAAGCCTCAGACATTGCAAGGTTGTTTATCAAGGAGATATTCAAACTACATGGGTGATGGGACCTCAAATGGGCGGGCACTGGCTATGGCACTAGCCAGACCTCATACTCATAACAGACAAACACACCCTCATGGCCTCATGGGCCAAGAGCGTCTATTTGTTGCTAAAGGACAAATTTTCCTAAAGCCTAATCTATGCGTTCATAGTTTTGTAGTCTAACATTTCCCTTTCTATGAACTCCACAGAGGAAGAACCCATACACACTGGCAATAAATGCCATGATAATCACATACATGGGAGGCAACCTCTCGGTGGAATCACCGCGGCCCCACTACAGCTCTCCTACATTGCAGGGATTAGCCCCTTGATACACTGCTCAATATATAGAACAAACGAACAAACTCCACTCTTTCATTTTGAAAGTATTCCAGGAGATACCATGTGTCCTTACCAAATGATCCCCCAAGAAACGAACGTCTATCCTACGGATTAGGTTGCCCTTCCACACTCAAGCGTGGGTCATCGTCATCGAAAACATGTGCTATGCATCCAGTCCTTTGTATTCTGATACCATGGTTGACATGCACATGCAAAGTGGATGACTCTAAAGTATTCAAACACAATTTTCAATCAGAAACATGTGGTGCACAACCAGGCTTTCCAATGCTCATTCATTAACTCGTTGTGGCGATGTAAGGATAGCACCGAGACAACACTCGTGCTACTATCCTCTTAATTAAAATACACAAACTCTATGTCATGACATGCATTAGCAAATTAGCAATAATCAGTATGCAAATTGCGCCATTCAAACACCCCACCCCCCTATGTTTAGGTATTGCTTTCGTTGCATAGGTGTAGAGGTTCATTTTGTCATGTTTTGATGTATGAAAAGCGATAAATCACAAACTTTGACAAGGAGATAGGGTAAACTGAGGTTAAACCTCATGTTTTGCCACTACCATACATCCACAAACAATCATTATATTTTTTCCCATTTTTGTAAAGTGTATTTCTATTTTTCCCTTATTTTTTCCATTTTCTTGATTTATTTTTCAATAAAATATACTATTTTTTTATTTTTCTTATTCCAATCACTCCAGTATACTAACATTTAATTTATTTTTCATTTTTTCCCCATAGAAACACATTAAACCCACCCGAAACGACAAAACTACCATTTTACCGCTTAAAAACCGCATTTCGGGTTTTACAAGAATTAAATAGCACATATAAATCATTGCAAAATCAAAATTTTCTGATAAACAACAATTAATCATGATACAGCCAGCACTCAAACAAATTTTCATCCAATAAGAATATCATTACCATCATAAAATACCAAAAACCCTTCATTTTCTTCATAAAAATGATCATACTGTGTTTTTACGAAACCGGAGACGCATTAAATGACTACATGACCAGCGGACGGAGCCTCCATTACTCTCAATCCAATGATGCACATCAATCTTTAGTATCTCCATCAATCTCCATTACCGTTTGCTTCAATCCCCTTCCCGATTCCTCCTTCGAGATAGTGCGCATGAACATCCCATAGAGAGGAGAGAGAGGGAGGATAGAGAAATACTAGATTTTGATCTCTTCATTCAGTCAGCCATATCTTGCACGAGGACCGGCGATATGATCAGGAAAGAAGGAGAAGTTGCCGGGCATTGTCTGTTTCATGGCTTACTTGCGGCCCCAAAATCGATTTGTGGGGGGGGGATGGCGATTTTTTCAGTGCCATTTCTGGCATGAAGATACTGCCACCACGTGAAAAAATGAGGGGAGGGGGGGGTGCCTCCTCCCAAAGGGCACCCCCTCTTGGCCTAAGTTTTGTCCACCTTTTCAAATTTGGCCCATTTTTTGCCTCTTTCGCGTCCGGACTCCGATTCGTCCTCTGAAAAATCCTACGTGTCCGTCTCGATGTCCCACACTGAGTGGCAGCTATTGGCATCCCACACGACAGTCGGAAAAATTACCAAAAATCCGCAAGTGTTGCTCGGGTGTCTTTTAAAAGTTGTCTTTCACTTGGCGCTTAAAATCATCCTAGCTGTAGCCACCGCCTTCGATGTTGAAGATTTTTCCCCTAAATTTTGGATTTTTTGGCAAATTTTAGGCACATTTTGGGCTCAAAAAACCGCTCTCATTGGTGTCCACGGGATAGGGGGACTCAGTTTGTCGAATCCCACAACAAATCTGCACAAAATAACCAAAGGAAGCATCAAGCTGATACAAAATAGATACATATTAAAACACAGCACAATGCTCACCCTACACCTGATAAAACCAAGGCATGAAATCCACGAGGAGTAGGCCCAGCATAATTTGATAGAAGGTCCGAAGCTAATCACTAACCGACTGCACCAACATGGCCAAACAAAAAAGAACTATCAAAGAGGTCGCCCTAAGTGGTGGTCTAAACTACCAACCTAACTAAGGACAACACACTCAAAAAGCTCCTACTAGGCAAGGACTCCTATAGCCTGATCAAGAAGTATTTCCTTTTAGCACATTTCTTCTTTTAGGATTATATTTCCCCATACTCAGACATGTAAAAAGGAGGGATCTGAGCGTAGTGACCCAAGGAGAATAGGGCATCGGCCTCGGGTCCTGTCTTGGTACCCAAGAACCTACCAAGCCCTCGCAAGGCGACACTTAATCCCTTTCTGACGCTCACTTTTATTTTTGCTCCAACCTTCCTTACTTTCTTCTTTTCCAGTGAGATGCCACCCCTAGGAAGACAAGGCATCGGCCCCGGGTCTGACTCGTCCCCAGGAACCTATCAGGCCTTCGCAAGGCGATGAGCAACTGCTTAGAAATTTTCATTTCTTTCCTTTTCTATTTTTATAGGGGTTAGAACCCCTTTTTACACACCTTTGTATATATTTATTTTCGTTGAGATATTCAAGGTTTTGTTTTCCCTATCTATCATCATCATTTTCCTTTGGCTGGCTTCTCTAACTGCCTCGCAACTAACAAGAACTCCTAGAACGGCTCCGTAACAGGCTAGCAGAACAGGGTCACTAGAATTGCCTTCTAAAATAGGTCTTTTGATGCCTGGCAATGTCTTTACAGGAGGCAACAACTACTCAGCCCTCCCTCAGACAGACCTAACCTAAACCTGGGACTTCATGCCTTGGACACTAGTCCCCGATAAAGAAAGAAAATCCCCTACAAGTACATAGACACATATAGCATAAAAACCGTGGTACTCGTAAAGGAGAGATATCACCTGGATAGGGCCATGAGAAGCTCTCACGCAACATAGGCTCCTTCCAAGCTCTTCTTTAAATGTGTCTAGCACAAGACTAAAACAAGAAACCATTAACGGCACGCACCCGTACTAAATAGACAACTGGCCCTCTTGGCCTAATGAAATAAAGCATTTCACTTTAAAAACTGATCGGCCCTCTTGGCCTAATGAAATAGAACATTTCAAACCTCGCAAAACTGGCCCTCTTGGCCTAATAAGATCAAATAGAATAGCACCTACACATCCCTCCCCGAAATAGTACAGATATACAATAATATGCTCCTTTCCAAGGAGGAAAAATAGGGCTCTCAACCCTAAGCTAAATGCATAAGATTGTGACCCATCCCTCCTGCATATATAGCAAGAGGCGTATGCATAACATGTTGTCTAATCAGCCTATGGATCCAGGATAACAAGGGTAGATGGATCTCGGCTACTCTTTGCATCACCCATATCAACCATTGCCTGCCATATATTGCATGCTCTGATAACATTCCCCACAAGCGACCGGGTCTTGTCTCATTATTGATAGCAATATCCAAACTAGGACCATAGTTGAGGAAAAGGTCTTCTTCATAAGCAAGGTTTGCCAGTGAATCCGCAAACTGATTCTAGTAACGTGGAATCAGCTGAGGAGACACTCTCTCAAACTCCTCAAGTAGGGTCATGGCAGTTCGATGACACATACAAAGGATGGGATTCCGCACTATGTATGTCCCATCTAGTTGATTCAAGATCAATGGAGAATCCCCTTTTACTAACAACCATCGAATACCACCTTGCGTGGCAATATGCAGTCCCATAATCAAGGCTTTATACTCCGCCATGTTGTTAGTGAATCCTACCCTGAGATAAGTAGCTAACTTCATTGTAACTCTACATCGGGGATCTCAAATTACTACTCCAACACTCCCTTTTTTATTAAGGCCCCTAGACGCTCCATCAAAATATAATGTGTACGTCCACAATGGGTTTACACAGCCTGCCATCACGAACTCCTCTATTCGTAATTATGATAGTCAAAATTTAGCATGTTTAGAGAATGAACTGACGGCTCCATCCCACCTTCTTCATTAAACTCAACAGGAATCCTTGTCAACATTCATAAGCAGTGATGGTAGAAGACTTTGATCTCCCACACAAAGATTTCATCTTCTTGCTCAATCACTTTGTATCGTTTGCTCCACCAGATAAGTTTCCCCTGATGGTATCTCTGCTCCAAATATGGGTGCTCCAAATAAGGAATTAACCACCCCATCAACCAGGTTTAAGCTCTTTTGCAGGTCTCAAATCAACCCCAGCATGGACCTGCAATGCATTTCTTCGTGTTAGCATACTTAGAAATAATAAGGTTTAATCTTATTAAGATTAATCTTATTTTGAAATTCTACTCCCTGCAGATCAGCTAGTAGAGTCGTAGACTTATTTTTTCCTATCTTGACAATCTTGTAGGGACCATCCCATCTAGGTTCCAGCTTCCCTGGAAAGAGCTCCCTACGCGCATCGTAGTACATAACTAATTTCCATTTTTTAAAGGTATACTTCTTTGATTTAAAGTTGTGCAACTGCTTCATCCAATGTTTAGCTACCTTTTGGTGTAATAAGCTCTGCAATTTCAGCTCATCCAGGTGGGCTATGGTTGTGAAACGTTCAAAGAGTGCATCCTCGTCTCCCAAAGAGTGGTTAATTGCAAACCGTATGGTTGGCAACTTGATTTCGAGGGGTAACACACACTCTTCCCCATAAACTAATTTAAATGGAGTATGGCTGGTAGCTCGCTTGAACGTTGTATTGTACGCCCATACAGCCACATACAACTTCCTGTCCCAGTCTCGTTTCTTCTTAGAGACTATTTTAGACAAGATACCCACAAGCTGCTTATTGGTATTTTCGACTTTCTCGTTGGCTTGCGGATTATAGGGGGTCATTTTGTTGTGCTTGATTTTCCAAGCTTCAGTCAGGCTTTTGATCACTTTATTCAAAAAGTGGGTTCCACGGTCCGACACTAGTTCTATTAAAGATACGGGATCTAGGACATGGTAGTGAGTTATGGTGGATGGAAGAAGAAGTGTGGACTCATGATGGAGAAGACAAAGACTATGTTTGTTACACAAGTGAATTAGGTTTCAAGATTGAGACTTGGACTCATAAACACAATCTTGTGTATGTGAACAATGACATTGACACTTCACTGAAAAGAAAAGAGTACTATCATTGCTTTAAGAAAAGGAAGCAAGTACAATGCTTTATAGGAAAGTAGGAAACTGCAGTAGGCACCACTGTGCATATGGGATAGGTAAGCCTGCATGTCCTTAGCCCTAAAGCTCCATACAAAGAGGCTGTTTAGTGAGTGTGATTTTTGAATCTCAACACCCCTCCTCAATCACAACGAGAAAGGCACAAAGTGTGTAGAGGCTGTAATGAGAACCACCAGCAAAGTGTGGGCACACCACAAACATGGTAGACACCAGAGGCTGTTGCAGAAAAGGCTAAGTGTGGGCACTAAAACATTATAGACATCCAGAGGCTATAACAGGGGCCTCACAAAGTGTACAAGGATTGTAATGCCAAGTTACATGAGGAGTTTACAAAGCTTATGGCAAGAAGCATTAGGGCAAGGAAACACAAGGCTTTTAAAACAATCTATCAGAGTAATGAGAGTAGAAGGACTGATGAGTCTTGTCCTTCCGATCTTGGTGGTCTTCATCTTCATCTTCATCTTCATCTTTTGGTCCATGGTCTTCTTCTTCTTTCACAGCTGCAAGATAGGCCTTTTGGGACCTCTTCCTAGCATGACATAACTTCTCAGTATGTCCGATCCTTTTGTAGAAGTCACAGAAGAGCGGTTCCTTTTTACCTTTGTATTTGTTGTTTACATATAACATTTGTTCATCCTTTGAAGTGCTAGGCTCTTCTTTGCTTTTAAGTTTCTTTTCTGCCTCTAGCAAAGAGGCTTTAATATCAACAAGTTGAGGATCAGGCATATTGGTTAGTGTGGTTGATACATTATCATAGGTAGGAGGCAAACTTTTTAACAAGACACCAGTACAAACATCTTCATCCATTTTTAGCTTTATTCCTGCAAGTTGAGTAAGCAGGATTTCCATGTAGTTCAGATGGGATGCCAGGGATGTATAAGGCTTCATATCAAGTCAGAAAAATTCAATTAATAGACCATACTTAGACGACTTTGACTGTGCACCAAATAAGGTATCCAATTTATCCCAAGTGTCATGGGACGTGTCACAGGCATCCACATGATGGATGTAGCTGTCATCCACTTCCAGTTTGATGATGGCTTGTGCCTTGTCATCATTCCTTTGCCAAGTAACTACAAGGTTTGCATCTTGAGGTT
Organism: Lygodium microphyllum; assembly: GCF_053477565.2. Classification (NCBI taxonomy): domain Eukaryota; kingdom Viridiplantae; phylum Streptophyta; class Polypodiopsida; order Schizaeales; family Lygodiaceae; genus Lygodium; species Lygodium microphyllum. The sequence goes on along the minus strand of NC_141161.1, from coordinate 117,007,691 downwards.
TCTTCTCTTTGCCATTTGTGATGGCCCAAAGACCCTTCTTCATCAGGATGAGCTTGATGCGGGTTTGCCAAGTGTGAAACCCGACTCCTTTGAATCGAGCATTTGGAGAGTATTTTCCCATGTTGAGGTTGCAAGATCAGCAGCAAATCAACACCAGAATTCTGAGATTTTATCAGTGGAAGAGCAGATTACAATGTGTCAAGAGACACAGGTAATGACAGTGTAAAAACACACTATGTCAGTGTTGATGTTGAGCTTGATTCTTCTTGTTCAATCATTCTTCAATCTTCTCAGTTCCTTCCCCTCCTTGATTTGATGCTGGGTCAATGGATTAGAGTGGGATTTAGCTTGGTTTAGTGTCAGGAGTGAGAAAAATGAGGAAAAAAGAAGCTTGAGAGATTTTGGCTATGGTGGAATTAGGGTTTCTGAGATAGGGGCCTGGTTTTTTCAGATTGCAGGACTTGTAGTTGATCATTTTCAAAAAATTTTACATGTTTAGGAAGCTTATGTAAAGGGCTATCAAAACCCCATGGAAATCGTCCAGATCGCGAACAACATGGCGCACATAGAGGGCTCGAGGCTCGGGACCAGCTTTGGTGCTTCTTTTTTAGCTCTTGCCTTCTTTCTTGGCACTTTCTCATCCTTCTTAGGATCGAATTTTTTGTCAACAGGCCTTAGAGGTCCACCTTCCACACTAAGATTCATGACTTACGTCCCCTTATCCCCTTGCTTAGGGTTTTCCTCGATTGGTTTTGCATTATCTTTATCACCCTCTTTAGCCTTTTGGCCTCTTGTCACGGCTCATAGGTTAGAGGTTTGAGCGCCATTGTTACGTATAGCCTCGATAAGGCTGACTCCATTGCCTTGTGGCAACTCCTCTATAGTGGTCTTTCTCCTTTGCAATATTTGCCTTGGTCCATCATTTTGCTGGAGGTTACTACCTTGTGTTCTATGATTAACTCGACCTGACTGTTTACTCCCTTGTTGGAGGGAACTAATCTTACTCCAATAGGTAGCAGCTAAGTGGCCTGACTTCCCACAAATATCACATTTAACATTTGGACAGTTTCTAGGGAAATGTTGTCTGCCACACCACTTACAACTGAATCTTGAGGGACCACCCTCTTCAAGGCGTCGACTCCCTATTAGATTCTACTGCTTCTTCAAGAAATTGACGTCAACAGCTATTTGTCGATATTGTTCAGAAATCATGTCGATGTGGTGCTTCATCATATCCTTAACTTCCCCAAGGAAATTAGAGGCACTCGACTCATAGCCTTGATCGTCTATCCATCATTCCATTGGCCTAACAATTTGATTGGGCATTGGTTGTTGACTCACAGGAACAACATTAGGGTTCAAAACTTAGCCTCCAACATTTGGTGGAGCCAACTGACTAGCCATCGGCATAGTCACACTGGGAGGAGCTGGCAGCAAAGGTACATTTTGAACGATGCTTCCTCTCCCATTAGGGTTATTCATAGGCATCCCTTGACTTCCATTTATCAATGTTAAATTTCCTCCAAGTACTAGACCCGCATTAAGATTTATTTGAGAGGAGTAGGGCGTTTGTAATCGTGGCTCTACTCCTTCTGCCCGCGTGATGGCGATGTCTATATCAGCCAAAGCCACACTGCTCAATTGTACCTAAATATTGAAATCCAATCCATGCAAGAAGTATTGCAATTGGGTAGCCGGTAGAATAGGTATATAAGTTTGTAACTTACGAAATACTTCCTTAAGCTTCTTGGCATAGGCTTTCACATTCTCATGGGGATCTTGGCGTGTTACATTCAAAACATCCAACCAGTATTGGCTACCTCTTTTAGGGGCATATTCTCCTTGAGAAGCTGCATAAAATTTGTCGATTGTGGTTATGGTTCCAGTCTCTATGCTATGATACCATACTGTAGCCCTTCCTTTTAACGTCATGTTAAAGAACATCATAAGATGTCCCTCATCTTGGATGCCGTAATTAAACATTATCCTTTGGAATTCACAAATGTGAAACTCTGCATCTTCTTCGATGCTAACCCATTAAAAATGGGGAAAGGAACTCCTAAAGCTGGCAGATCCGGCATCCCTGTAGGAATTGCAATGGGTTGTGCCATGATGACAATCGGATTGATAATAGGAGTTTGGACTGATGGGATCACACCCCCACTTGAAGTGGGTTGACTTGGTGGAAGAGAGGAAGAACTTGCGCTTCCTTCTGCACCTAAAAGACTATGTGCAGCAGTTGGGTTACTAAGACCACTGTCGCTTATGCGTATCGGGCTACTCCTTTGAGGAGAATAGTGTCTTACAATCTCCAACTGCCGTCTAGCCCTCTCAACACGTTCTGCTTTTTGTATTTCGGCTTGATGCTCCTTGTCAGAGGACATAAACTAACTTTTTGGTCCCTAAAAACCCTAGATTCGAGAACCACCACTTGTTGGCAGCTCCCAACAGACGTACCACTAATGGGACCTCAAATGGGCTGGCACTGGCTATGGCACTAGCCGGACCTCATGCTCATAATAGATAAACACACCCTCATGGCCTCGCGGGCCAGGAGCGTCTATCTACTGCTAAAGGAAGAACTGTCCTAAAGCCTAATGTATGCATTCATAGTTTTGTAGTCCAATGTTTCCCTTTCTATGAACTCCATAGAGGGAGAACCCATACAAACTGACAATAAATGCCATGATAATCACATACATGGGAGGAAACCTCTCGGTGGAATCACCATGGCCCCACTACAGCTCTCCTACATCGCAGGGATTAGCCTCTTGATGCGATGCTCAACATATAGAACAAACGCACAAACTCCACTCTTTCATTTTGAAAGTATTCTAGGAGATACCATGTGTCCTTACCAAATGATCCCCCAAGAAACGAACGTCTATCCTACGGCTTAGGTTGCCCTTCCACACTCAAGCGTGAGTCATCATCATCAAAAAGAGGTGCTATGCATCCAGTCCTTTGTATTCTGGTACCATGGTTGACATGCACATGCAAAGTGGATGACCCCAAAGTACTTAAACAAAATTTTCAATGAGAAACGTGTGGTGCATAACCAGGCTTTCTAATGCTCATTCATTAACTCATTGCACGATGTAAGGATAGCACCGAGACAACACTCGTGCTACTATCCTCTTAATTAAAATACACAAACTCTATGTCATGATATACATAAGCAAATCATCAATAATCAACACGCAAATCGCACCATTCAAACATCCCACCCCCCTACGTTTAGGTATTGCTTTCGTTGCATAGGTGTAGAGGTTCATTTTGTCATGTTTTGATATATGAAAAGAGATAAATCACAAACTTTGACAAGGATATAGGGAAAACTAAGTTTAAACCTCATGCTTTGCCACTACCATACATCCACAAACAATCATTATATTTTTTCTCATTTTTGTGAAGCGTGTTTCTATTTTTTCCCTTATTTTTTCCATTTTCTTGATTTATTTGTCAATAAAATATGCTTTTTTTTATTTTTCTTGTTCCAATCTCTTCATCATGCTAATATTCAATTTATTTTCCATTTTTCTCCCATAGGAACACATTTCACCCACCCGAAACGACAAAACTACTATTTTACCGCTTAAAAACCGCATTTCGGGTTTTACGGGAATTCAATAGCGCATGTAAATCATTGCAAAATCAAAATTTTCTTATAAATAGCAATTAATCATGATACAACCAGCACTCAAACAAATTTTCATCCGATAATAACATCATTACCATCATAAAATACCAAAAACCCTTCATTTTATTCATAAAAATGATCATACCGTATTTTTACGAAACCCGAGATGCATTAAATGACTGCATTACCACCGGATGGAGCCTCCATTGCTCTCAATCCAATGTTGCACATCAATCTTTAGCATCTCCATCAATCTCCATCATCGTTTGCTTCAATCCCCTTCCCGATTCCTCCTTCGAGATAGTGCGCATGAACATCCCATAGAGAGGAGAGAGAGGGAGGATAGAGAAATACTAGATTTTGATCTCTTCATTCAGTCAGCCATATCTTGCACGAGGACCGGCGATATGATCAGAAAAGAAGGAGAAGTTGTCGGGCATTGTCTGTTTCATGGCTTACTTGCGGCCCCAAAATCGATTTGTGGGGGGGGGGATGGCGATTTTTTCAGTGCCATTTCTGGCATGAAGATACTGCCACCACGTGAAAAAATGAGGGGAGGGGGGGGTGCCTCCTCCCAAAGGGCACCCCCTCTTGGCCTAAGTTTTGTCCACCTTTTCAAATTTGGCCCTTTTTTGGCCTCTTTCGCGTCCGGACTCCGATTCGTCCTCTGAAAAATCCTGCGCATCCATCTCGGTGTCCCACACTTGACTGGCAGCTCCTAGCATCCTGTACAGCAGTCAAAAAAATTATCAAAAATATGCAAGTGTCACTCGAGCGCCTTTTAAAAGCCGTCTTTCACTTGGTGGTTAAAATCGTCCTAGCTGCAGCCGTCGCCTTCGATGTTGAAGATTTTTTCCCTAAATTTTGGATTTTTTGGCAAATTTTAGGCACATTCCAGGCTCAAAACTCTGCTCTCAATGGGTTACCCAGGAGAATCATTAGTGATCGTGATTCTCTCTTCACATCACATTTCTGGAGAGCTATCTTTGAAACCATTGGGACTCAACTCTGTTTTAGCACAGCTTACCATCCCCAAACTAATGGCCAAACGGAGTGAGTCAATCAAGTCATCGAGGATATGCTTAGGGCACACTGCTGTCGTGAACCAAAAAAGGTGGATTCAATACTTGCCTTTGGTTGAATTTTCCTACAATGCTTCTTAACAACAAAGCATTCAGATGACCCCTTTTCAAGCATTGTATGGTCATGAGTGTCGAAGTCCCCTAAACTTTTTAGATCCAACCTTGAGGGTTGAAGCTTCTAGGCAGATGTTGGAAGAGATGGGTGACCAAGTAAAGTCAATAAGACAGGACATCCAAGCCACCAAGGATAGACAGAAGGCATACGCGAATTTGAAGCGTCAAGATAGAATCTTCGAGGAAGGAGACATGGTCTTCATTCGCGTAAGCCCAAAGAAGAGTTCCCTATCCTTAGGAGATTGCAAGAAGCTAAGTCCAAGGTATTGTGGACCATACAAGATTCTCAAGTGCCTATGACCTAATGGTTATAGACTGCAACTCCCTGAGAACCTAAAGGTTCATAGTGTATTCCATATCAGCCTATTGAAGAAGTATGTACCAAATTCTAGTCATGTACTTGATGACCAACAAGTTGTAATGCCTAGTCAAGGAGTCCTTGAGCTACGGCCTGACAAGATCTTAGATGTTAGGGAGAGACAACTGAGATCCAGAATCCTGAGGAGGATGCCATTTGGATAGATGAAGGCACTCTCAACCATCAATATTTCCAGTTTATCTCAAGATGAGGACATCTCGATTCCTCCAAGGGAGAGAGAATGTGATATTTCTGCTAAAAATATTATGAGGCCGTGTGAAGTCTCACAATGTCAGCATTGTGGTCACGGATGGTGCGGTCTTTAATAGTACACTCTCCATTGGCCAATCGAGACTAAGGACTAAGAAAACCGCATATCTTCATGAGGACCTCCTCTTGGGAGGAGGTCAAGAGGATAATATTGGATTTAGTGCAAAATTTTTTTAATCCTCTTCCCCCTAGCCGAAGCATGGCTGAGGGAAGAGGATGGGGGCTATGTTGGGAAATAGGAGAGATGGAGGAAGAGCCATGAGGGCACCACGTGGGGGAGGGAGGCCTTATCCCCCTCTTCCTATAAATACCCCTCTATGGGGTGAAGAGAACGAGGGGGGAAGCTAAGTCATGACTACGCCAGACTATGGTAAGAGAGGGAATCGGGAGGCTATCAAAGAGGGGGAAAGCTGAGGAAGTTGGTAAAGGAGGAGTACAGCAAGCCGCCAGACTGTGGAAGGAGCCGCCAACCACTGTGCCAAGGTGTGGAAGAGGAGGGCACTGCTAAATCCGCCGTGAGGGAGATAATCATGAGCTAGTGAAGTTGCCATAGGATGCCGCCAGCTGCCAAATCGTTGGCTTCCTCTTCCCTCCACATGGTTTTACCACGCCCACAGAAGCTTCAAGAAGCTTCTTGAAAGCTTCTAAGGGCCTCCTCCAAGCCCCCCTTCCCGTGGGGTTCCATCCAAGTCAACTTAAACCCCCTTCCCGTGGATTTTTCCCCCTTACATCCCCCATAAGCTCACATTAGGCCGGGTTTTAAAACCCTTCCCGTGGACCCTTTTCCATTGGCCCTACAAAGCAGTTTTTTTCAAACTAGGGACTTAAGCACCCTTTTCCCTTACATCCCTCGGGAATGAAACTTTTTTTCCCCTTGTACCCCCAAGAAAAAAAAGCCACACTAGCCAGGTTATTAAAGGCCTTTCCCTTAGCATTTCCACAAAGCCATTCCCGTGGATTTCCTCCACACAAGTTCTTTTAAAGCCCTTCCTCGAGACTTTTATAAACCCTTCCCAAGGGGTCTTTATAACCCCTGTAATTTAAGTAACCTTTCCCTCTTGCATACTACAAAGCTATTTTTCTCCTTTCCGTGGATTTCCACACTAGATGGTTAAGCCACTTTCCGTGAAGAACAATTGTATTCAAGGAACTTCTACGAAAAGAAGGGGAGTTCATAAGTTTCCATTTCTAAAGCCTGGTTCTGAAAGACGGTGGAATTAGTCAAGGAAGCCGAATCTCAAAAAGGAATTGTGCATGCGAGGGAGACGAGCCAAGATCATAAGTCTGCGGCCAAGGCAAGAAGGTTGAATTCTCGATGGTCCCTAAAAAGGCACAAGGCGCAACCGCAGGAGGATCATCTCCTAACATCCATGTGGACATTTCACCGAATCCACAAGTCCAGGTTTTCTTCCTATTTTTGATTTACGTTGGAATATCGTAATTATGCATGGTTAATTCACGAAAGTAAGATGCACTTTTACGAATGAAAAATATTGGCTATCTTAGGGAAAATATCTCACAATCGAGAAATCGGTCATTTGTACTTTTCAACGGAACGAATGAAAGAAGGACATAAGACGTCTATGCATTCTTAGCAAATTGTTTATATGCATTGCAAAGTAACGAATTTAGATAAACTAATGATCATCTTTACAAAGTCAAATTTATTGTTGTACACTTCAGATAAAATCGCATGTTGCATTATTAGACATCTCTTTCTTCGCAAAAATTCATTAAAGAAGATTGCTAGAAATCATAGGAATTTGCAAGGCATGGAAATGATTCAAGGGCTACAAAAGGTTGTGTAATGCTCATTCAACATACGAATAATTCATTCATAAATGAAAATTAGGAAAGGGCTGCATTATTCATTTTAACATAAAACCCTAAAGCTTAGTAGCTGGCATCTTGAATGCATGTTCTAGAAGGATCAATAGAAATTGTATTGTAACTTAACATGCGCTTGGAGCTTAGTCGGTAAAGCTAGGGTTTGTAAATCTAACCATACATAGGCAATGAATCATGTGATTACAAGAATGGTATCGTAAATATCTTCAAGAATAGACAAGTAAATTGGTTTATCCTAAACAACTAATATGCAAAGGACTCGCTTAGGAGTGGTTAAATTGATGCAACATATCCCAAGTACTAACCAGGATTTAGCACATTGAGGGCGTGACGGAGTCGCACTCACTTCCAAGTTGAAACTCTCATACCCTAAAAACCTATCCACATTCACGGAATGCATGGACAATAGGACATACTTGTGAGAAACGATCTAGGGTTTCTACCCTAAGGATCGCTTGCTAAAAAGATGAAACTCGGTTTGTATTGGAACCCTAGGACCGACAATGTCGACCTAATGCAATTAGGAATGGATTGGTTATGAAGACACCCTATCACAGTTTCCTATCTAATCATGATTCCATGATTAGAAGACGCCATTCGATGGGTAAAATAGTCCCACGGATTAGGTGCGGCACTTATGCAACAAGTTGTAGAGTCACATGATCTTGTGATTTGATCACAAGGGAATGGCCAATTCCTCGGAATGAGATTGGCATATTCTTGCGCAAGTTTATCTTGCAAGAGGATGAGTAGTCATCCTGACATAGCACATTTCTTGGGAAAAGTGACCAAGATAAGGGGATTAGATAATTTCTTGGATGCAAAAGACCAATTAGTAATTTGGAATAACATAGTTACTGCTAATAGAACTTAAGGTATTGGTTAAGTTGGGTTAATAGGGTATGACCCTAACCCAAGGATATAAGGGTTCACAAACAAACCCTTGGGGATCTTGCCAAGTCGCAATTGATCCCGGATGGAGTGCTGGACACATTCGGAGAGAAGGATTGACTCCTTAGCAGTTGGCCAAAAAAAAAAACGACCACTGGAAATGATTGTGCTTGTAAATCAGTTTAGAGAGCACTGTTTACTTTGTTTGCTCAAGGAATGAAAATATGAAAAGATATCTAATGCTTCACATTGAAGGCCTGAAGGGAGAGGCAACCTCAGTTACCTGGACTGTCTGCCTAACCCTAACCAAGGGCGTTGTTAACCGCACCAATAAGGTGGATCGAACCCACTGCGAGAGGTCTCCGTTGAGCACTACTTGGAGCAGGAGGACGCTTGGGTGCCAGGGGGGCTCTAGCCGTAAATCCCTCGCCTTCCTGGCCCTGCACAAGAGGCCAACGTGACTCAGGATTGGATCTCGAGGCCCGCATACTAGTCTATGGGTGGAATCTTGGATTAGTACTCCCTGTAGATTGCTGGATAGCCTTCGGGCAGATTATGGATAAGCCTACAGGCTGGACTTTTTAAACGTATTCCAAAGATAAATATGATAACCAGTTGACAAGGAACTTGTTTGACACTGTTTTTCTATGTCAAGTGCTAAGATTATGCGAAGGAACCAATGACTAACGGACTAATTAAGGAAGTTGATTGATGCATGTCCAACTAAATGTGGTAGGTAATTAAATAACTAAAACAACCTGAGGAAAGTGTGGTGGATGTGGCCATGGGTTCGTCCTACGGATGGGTGGTCCCGGTTGGTGATGAAATTTTCTCAATCATGATGGACAGTAAGAAGATCATTTCAAGGGAAATGAATAGCAAGGGCGCTGATCTAGAGTCTAGGTTATAATAATCCCGATTTATGATGTTTTAGGGGAACAGAATGGAGCTATGCCTTATGGCAGAGAGGTCGCGCTTTGCATCCCTCTCTTTTCCCATTCTCCTTGAACCAAGTGAAGCATGAATCCGCTTCGGCCCTGGCATTTCTGCGTAAAATAGTTCGCTCGGGGTTCGATGCTAGTTGCCATTTAGGAAATGACCATTAGGAGAAACCCTGATTCAGGTCGGTCCTAAGTGGGAACGGCCAAAATACTTCTGCTACATGGCAAATGCGGGAAGTCCTAGGTCGCAAACCCCATAACATTCCACGGGAGTGCCGGGCGGAGCTTTCTAGATTTTCTTTCCAATGGACTGCTAAGATGTGTCCTAAAGGGAACATGTGGACACGTTACATGTACAATGTCTCAAAGACCCTAAAAGTCCTTGTATAATGTCTCAAAAGGGGCCAATTCAAAGAGCCCATGCATGTATTGCCGGCATGCTGCAAAGGAACTTGACAAAAGGAATTGGAAAAAGGCACCCAATAGGCACCTCAAAGATCCAAGTTTGAGAGAAGTTTTAGATATTCCCTTGCCTTGAGTCCATATCTACACAATGCATGGTCTGTGCGGAATCATTGAGAAATTACTTTTCTTGTATATATGTTTCTCTTCGACAAGGCAAACCTAGGTCTGCACAAGTTAAGGTGATTGCAGCACTTGAGAAGGCATTATCAAACATTGGTTTTCATGGTGGAAATATAAAGATTGAAAGGGATAAGAAAAGGTCAAAGGATGGTCGAGACATGCCAAAGAAACTCTGCATTGGGGATGTGAATGCATAGAGATTTTTATCCCCACCACCCTTTGATAATCCTAGTCAAGTAAAACATTCCACTCAAAGAATTCAATTAAAGAGGTGGAAGTGCATCCAGAATGCAATTGTGGACCATGCTGATAGTGGGGGTGAGGCACGATCATGCAAGGACAACTTTTGGAAGTCTTTAGATACAATCTTTAAGTTTTGTGACATGCATGCATGGGACTCAGATGACTACCAGGCCTTTGAAATATCATTGGATGAATTTAAAAAGTCAATGGATAGTGCATGGAGAGATCAAGACATTACCCACTACATGTTACATTATCTTCATAGTATCTAATAAAGTATAATTACTTGATTGCATGTGCATGAAGCACTAATGTGGCATCCTTTCTTATGATTCAATAGCACATTATATATAAAAGCACCCCTTGATTTTCCAAGTAATATGGCACTTTATTAGTATGGTCAACTCAAGGTATGGAGAAAACCCATTATCAAGCATGTGTACCAGTTATTTCAACCATACAAAACATAGTGGAGGAGTAGAGAGATCCAATAGTTTAGAAGAATCACACCAATGGACATATAGAAAACTTGTCCATAGAGCTAATAGAAAAGAAGCAATAAGAACATCTAAAATTAACAAAGCAATGCAACATTTGGAGTGACAAAGAAGAAAAGAATCATGGGAGACCTCTGATGCATTGATAAAACATACTATATGGTTACAAACTAGACAAAGGCAAGGAAAAAATTGGATACCCAAAACCAAGAGTTCCTCATAAATACTTGAGGTGTTTGTAGATATTTTGACACAAATGAACATGTATCAATTATCTATTTTTGGAAGAAACATTTTACATAGCAAATATACAACTCACTGTTTTCTAAAAACCACTATTCTTGAGTATACAACAATGAAGCTCACTCCTCTACTCTTGGCCTCTTTGAAGATGGCCCAGCTTCTTCTTGTAATTGTTGCTCTAGTTCATTTAAAGAATGTTGATCAATTTTTGGAATTGATCTATTCTAAGCAAGCGTCCTTTTCCATATTCTACAAGCATATTGGGATCCTTGATCCCACACATTAGCCCGAATGATGTGTACGCTAAGTGGTATTTGGCACGTAGTTTTTGGAAACCAGAGCCTTGACCAAAAATTCTCATAGCTTCCTATTTCTCCAAAAACATTATATTGTCTAGATTCCATATATAATAGGATACCCTCCAAGATATATTGATAGGGTCTTCAATGAAAAAATAGGAAACTCTGCATTGTCCCTTGAGAACCTATGGTGGAACGCAACAAACTTTGATGTAATGGCCCAAGGCACAGTCCTTGCCTAAACCTCCCTTCCATTTACCACGTGCATGGCTAATGAAACCATATTCGTACATGACAAGCTAAAAAATAGCCATTTTTAATGGAAATCAATATAGTATCCAAATGAACATGGTTTGTAAAATAAACCTTTGGCCGATTTGCAAGGAATTAGGAGTCAAATCCTTCTTTGATCCACTCAAGTGAGAAACATTCAAATTTTTTGGTGTTTCCTCAAACTCTTCCTCTGAAGGAATGGATGACTCATATCGGAGTGCATCCTTGTATAACGTAGTCAAAGTCTCTACTGGAGCAGAGAGGTATTCCATTTTCTTGACATTTGAATCCACAAGAAAATACATATCCCAATTTGGTACAATAAGATTAGAACCTGTTTCTAGATTTTATGCAACAATGGCTAGGCAATAGTCCTCCCTGATGTTAAAAAGGGCTTGGATATTGAATAAAGAGAATATTTCATTTTGCCAACAAGGAAGAAGGGGAGCAAAGCTGTGGGAATTTCACCAACATCCTCCTCAACCCCTTGCTCAACAATATGATCCACCACCTCTATGTTCTTCCTTCTCAAAGCTTTAACATCAAATTGAGCACTTTTCTCCCTCTCATTGGCCACATCTATTTTCTTTGAAACCTCTTGCACTCCCTTTGTCTCCACTTCACATGGCTATTGTGTATCTTCTAGGTCTTGAACAAGCTCTTTTCCTTCATCCCCTAGCATAACATCCAGAAAGTATACAAACCCATGAAAGTTCTCGATGAGACTACACTTTTGATTGTGTGCAACGCACTGTAGATCTGCCTTTTTCATGCCATAAGGAGCCCTTAGCACTACCCTATATAGCCTTTTTCTTTGGGGATTATCAACAAAGGAATCATTCATATGAAGATATTGCAGGCCCTCCATAGGAACCTTTCTAGCAGACGTTTGCTCCAAAAAATTAGCATCATGTTCCTTAGGTAGACTTGTAAGGCCTTAATCAGTTCCTCTATGAGGCACTGAAAAAAAACACTTGGGATACTTCTGGTAGTAGATGCTCGTCTCCCACACTCAACCAAGGAAATATACAAGTATCTCCTCAAGACTGTGTCCACTCCTCCTATTACTAGTGTAATATTGCCGAGGCCAAAAGGATAAGGGGAATTTTTTTTAATTATCCCCTCCTTCTCCCCTAGCCAACAGTCGTGCTACAGGAGAGGGAGGGGAGGCGCGATGATAGATCACCACGCTAGAGCTCTTGGAGGGGGTAAGGGCCATGCGTAAGGCCGCATGGGGGAGGGAGGTTCCCCTCCCCTCTCCCTATAAAAACCATGGCCAAGGGAGTTGGAGGGGACGAAAAAAGGCTGACAGAGAAGGAGAGAGGAGTGAAAATTACTGCCGTAGAGGAGGAAAAGGGAGGCTGACGGCATTGCAAAAATCGTCGAGAGAAGGAGAGGACAAACACCGCGCCGCTTTGCTGGCTGAGAGTGAGGAGGGATTGACAAAGATTCGCCTCTGCAGTCCCCCTCCTGCCACCAGCTGCCACCCTTATTCGACTTTTTTCTCCCTCCATGTGGATTCTCCATGTGGACAAGAGCTTCTGGAAGCTTCTTGAAGCTTCCAAGGGGGCTCCCTAAGCCCCCTTTCATATTGCAACCCCCCACAAATTCTTCCTTGTGGGCTTCCTCCTAGCCCTTGTTCCTGTGGGTTTGATAAACCCCCCCCCCCGAAATCCAAAACCCTATTGTGATTCTTATACCCCCTGCCCCATAATTTTTCCACCCATTTCCTTGCAAATTCCACCTAACCCCCTTTCCGTGAGGTTCCCCACAAATCCTCAAATCCTTTCTCGTGGATTTCCCCCCCCTCACACGTTATCTTAAAAAGCCCTTCCTAGGGACTTTTATAAACCCTTTTCAAAAGTGGTCTTTTTAACCCGGATTTCTAAGCTACCTTTTCCCCCCTTTTTCATACCACAAATCTATTTTCTTTTCCCCCTTTCCGTAAAGACAATTTGCACCCTCGAAGCTTCTACGAAAGGAAGGAAAAATTCATAAGTTCCATTTCTAAGGTTCGATTCTGAAGGACGGTGGAATCACAAAGGGAGTTTCGCGTGCAAAGGAGATGGCCAACATCATAAATCTACATCCAAGATGGAAAGGCCGCATTCATGATGGCTCCTAAAAAAACACAAGGTGCAACCGCAGGAGGATCATCTCCTAACATCCATGTGGACATTTCATCACAAGTCTAAGTTTTTTCTTCCTAATTTTGATTTATGTCGTTATAATTCAATCGTGCATGGATCATTTTTGGAGATAGGATGCATCTTTTGATTTAAATACTTTGACTAATTTAAAGGAAAGAGCTCACGATGGAAGAATTTGATCATTAGTATTTTTCAATCAAATGAACAAAATAAAGCAGCATAAGATTTCTATGCATTACTAGCAAGTGGGTTTTGTGCATTAATTAGATTAATTAATGCCCATCTTTACAAAACGGAATTATGATAGTACACTTCAGCATGGAAGGAATAAACCGCATATCACATTATTGAACATATTTTCTTTGAAATGATTTGTTATAGAAAGTTTCTAGCAACCGTAGGAAATTGCTAGGGCTGCATTTAACTCTAGGCAAGTGGCGTAAAAACTTAAATCAATGAAAGGGTCTGTAAGTTCATCATACGACAAATTTATTCAGAAAAGAAAGTAGAAAAAGGCTGCATGTTTAAACATAAAATCCTAAAGCTTAGTAGCATCAATCCTATTTGCATGTTGTGGGATGATCAATTGGAATTAAGCTATAACTTAACCTATGCCTTGACCTTAACCCGAAAAGTTAGGGTTTGTAAATCAACTTATACGTAGACAATGAATCATGTGGTTACAGAAATGGTAGCGTAATTTTCTTCAAGAATAGACAAGTTAAATTGGTTTAAACCTAAAAACCGCAAAGGACTCATTTAGAAAGAGTTAATTCAATACAACATATCCTAAAGAGTTAACTAGGATTTAACACGTTGAGGATGTGACCCATTCGCTCTCATTACAAAACTGAAACACCTATACCCTAAAGACTTGCCCACATTCACGGAATGTAGGGACATTAGGACATACTTGCGAGAAACGAGCTAGGGTTTGTACCCTAGGATTCGCTCACTAAAAGGTTGAAACTTGATTTGAACTTGGAACCCTAGGATCGACAATGTCGGCCTAATACAATCAGCAAACAGATTGTTATATCTAATCATGATGTCATGATTATAAGACTCCATTTGATGGGTAAGTAGTCCCATAATTTAATGTGACACTTGGCAACAAGTTGCAGAGTTGCATGATCTTGTGATTTGATCACAAGGGAATGGACAATTCCTCAGAATGAGATTGGCAGATTCTTACGCAAGTTATCTTGCAAGAGGATGAGTAATCGTCCTGATATAGTATCTTTCTTGGGTAAAATGACCAAGATTCGGGGATTAGATATTTTCTTGGAAGCAAAAGACCAATCAGTAAACTGGAATAACATGTTTACTGCTAATAGAACTTAAGGTATTGATTAAATCGGGTTTATAGGGTACGGCCCTAACCCAGGATATAGGGTTAACAAATAAACCCTTGGGGATCTTGCCAAGTCGCAATCGAGTGCTGGATACATTCGGAAAGAAGAATTTGCTCCTTAGAAATTGGCCAAATAACGACCAATGGAAATGATTGCACTTGTGACAATTTTAAGAGCACTGTTTTGCTTTTTTTGCTCAAAGAATTAAAGGATGAAAAGATATCTAATGCTTCAGATTGAAGCCCTGAAGGGAGGCAGTTTCAGTTACCCCCGACTGCCTGCCTGACCCTAACCAAGGGGATTGTTAACCGCACCGAGAAGGTGGACCGAACCCGCCGCGAGAGGTCTCTCCATTGAACGCTACTTGGAGCAGGAGGATGCTTGGGTGCCAGAGGGGGCTCTTGATGTAAATCCATCACCTTCCAGGCCTTGCAAACCTGACTCGGGATTGGATCTCGAGGCCCGCATACTAGTCTATGGGCAGAATCTTGGATTAGTAATCCCTATGGATTGCTAGGTAGCCTTGGAGCGGACTATGGATAAGCCCACGGGCTGGACTTTATGTATTTCAAAGATAAATATGATAACCTGTTGAAAAGGAACTTGTTTGACATTGCTTTTCTATGTCAAGTGTTATGATTACGTGAAGGAATCAGTGCCTAACGGGCTAATTAGGGAAGCTGATTGATACATGTCCAACTAAATGTGTTAGGTAATTAAATAACTAAAACAACCTGAGAAAAGTGCGGTGGATGTGGCCATGGGTCCGTCCTACGAATGGGTCGTCCCGATTGGTCGGGAACTTTTCTCAATCATGATGGACAGTAAGAAGATCTTTCAAAGAACACGAACAGCAAGAGCGTTGACCAAAATCTAAGTTACAATAATCTCGATTTACGCTTTTTTAGGGGAACGGAATGGGACTATGCCTTATGGAAGAGAGGTCGAGCCTTGCATCCCAATCGTTTTCCATTCTCCTTGAACTAAGTGTAGTGCGAATCTGCTTCGGACGATGCATTTCTGCGTAAAGTGGTTCGCTCGGGTTCGACGCTAGTTGCCATTAGGAAATGACCAATAGGGAAAACCCTAATTCAAGGCGGTCCTAAGTGGGAATGGCTGGAATACTTCCGCTAAGTGGTAGACACGGAAAGTTCTAGATCGCAAACCCTGTAACATTCCATGGGAGTGCCAAATGGAGCTTTCTAGATATCTTTTCCGATGGACTGCTAAGATGTGTCCTAAAGATAATAGGTGGACACGTTATAGTTGGTATTAGAGCCAAACAACGAAAGATTTTTTTAAAGAAATCTTAATAATATGAAGTAAAGAAAATGTTATTGTTCTAAACATTTCCTTACTTTCAATGCTATCTTGCAGAATTATAAAGCATGGAACTCGTTCTTTGTGTTCCGAGTCATGTTTATGACTATGATGCATTCCACGGATTATCAACAAAGGGTTGGGATGATGAACATCCTAGAGCATATCTATAATCCATCGCCTTTGTACATGGAATGAAGATGGATGGGTGGCTCAGGAATTTACTATATAGCTGCCCACCGGTTTGCATATCTTCAGACCAACCTAAAGAGGATCAAGTGGTTGGAAGACCTGAAAGTTGTGAAGCTGTTCATTTTTGTGGAGGCTCACATAAACTCAACTTTACATATTCGAGGTTGGAGGGTTGAGCTGAACTCATATGTATATGAGGAAGTGACCCGTGTAATCCCCGCCGACAAGATCAAGGTGTTGGGGTGCCATGAGAAGAATGGGTTCCAAAGGAAAGGATACCTTGATCTTCCAATGACTTACCGATTCCTGAAGATCCATCATCGGAGACCATACTACTATCTAGTTCCTATAGATAAATTTAATACAACATTATTCTCCCCAAACTAAATGTAAATAGTTGATCTATCATCTCTGGAAATGTTGTATTCCAAAAGGGCTATGCCCATATAAATACAATAAGACTTCTTTTTATCAATGTCAGTTTGTTCATAGAATTGATAATAAGTTAAGTGGTTAGATTACTTGGTTGATATCTGAAATAAAAATGAAATATAAATCACAGCATTTATTGTGTAATAACATTAAGAAACCTTTATCCAGGCACAACCGCAGGTACAGATCCCCAATTCACCTCCTACGTCAAGTACTGTTGTAATCCAAGAGAAAAAGCTTCTTCTCAAGCAGATTAAGCCGACTGAATTGGATGGGAGAGGAAAATCCATCCAAGCAGACGCTGAAATTTGGATTGAATCCATGGAGGATTACTTTGAAGCATCCGGTACTGCACTCGCCAACCAGGCTATGCTCGCCAAGCTAAAGCTCACCGGCGAAGCCAGGCTTTGGTGTGGAAGCAATGGTGCAGAGATCAAGAGATCACAGAAGGATCTGTTACCTGGGAGAGGCTAAAGAAAGCCGTGTAGGAAAGATACTTTCCACCTGCATATCGCACGCAAAAAATGAATGAGTTCTACGAGCTAAAACAGTTGGGACTCACTCTTGACGCATACTACTCTAAATTTGTCTCACTTCTTAAGTATGCGCCACAGATGGACATGACACAACAGGTGTCAAAATTTGGTGCTGGTTTAAATCCACCAGTAAATACCCGTCTTGAATCTATGCATCCATCAGATCTTCAGGACCCTCTCATTGGAGCTATGCCTATAATTCAGGAGGCGCAGGCTAGACCAAGAGGTAAAAAAACTTGGTCTTATAATGACACGAACAGAGGAACATTTAGGCCTCAAATAAAGAGAGTTCAAGGTCAAAATCAGGGACAAAGAAAGAAATCAAGGACTAATAATGTCAACAACTTTGTCCCTACTCAAAGCAATGGCCGAAACCTCCGTTGTTTCCACTGCAACGAGCCCGGTCATTTCAAGAGGCAATGTCCCAAGCTTGGAGGAGGACATCGCCAAGCACCTTTCCAAGGAATTGGCCATGGTTAGGGAGCCGCTACCTAAGGCAGAGGAAGAACCGCCTGTGTTGCCAATAGGCAAATGTGCAAAGAAGAAGAAGATCCAACCATGGAAGTAGAGTTTGAAAGGGCGACAGTCCATGCCGCTCTTCATAAGAAAGGCTTGAATCGCCAGTTCTCGGTGATTCAGACACCGTCGGACTACCAAGGTAAAGGTTTCAACACCTTGATTGACTGTGGCAGTACACATTCCTTTATCTCACCAGTTTGTGCAAAAAATTAGGAATAGCCACAGTAGAAGCACCTATCTTGCTTGTGGAATTGGAAAATGGTCATGAGGTTACTTGTACCAGGAAAATTGCTAAGGTGGAATTCTTTCTGGAAGGAAAGACGACTTCGGTCAAATTCAGAGTCATGAATTTAGGCATCCATGAGTGTCTACTCGGAATGGATTGGCTTAAACCTAATGATGCCCACATGAATTGTGGAAAGGGCCAAATTTCCTTTCGAAACTCTGAAGGGGAATTGGTCACAACTCAAGGTGAGGCTGGAGTGCCAAAAATTCAATTGGCCAAGGCATCTCGGATTATAAAGGGAGTCAAAAAAGGACTACCTCTTTACTTGATTAAGCTCAACAAGTTAGATCAGAAGTAGGAGTCTAGTGAAGGGCCTTCTTGGCTAAAGGAATACACAGACGTATTTCCTGAAGAATTAACAGAAGTCCCGCCTCAAAGAGAAGTGGATCATGAGATCAAGCTAGTACCAGGAGCTCCGCCAATTGCAAAGAGACCTTATAGAATGTCCATACCGGAAGCAATTGAGCTGAAGGAACAACTCAAGCAACTGCTAGAATAGGGCTACATCTGTCCTAGCAGTTCACCATGGGGAGCTCCAGTACTATTCCAGAAAGATGGAATGCTTCGACTATGTATTGATTACCGAGGGTTGAATCAATCAACTGTAAAGAACAAGTATCCTATTCCTAGAATAGATGAGCTTCTTGATCGTCTTCAAGGTGCAAAGATCTTTTCCAAGATTGACCTCAGGTCTAGTTACTATCAGATAAGAATGAAGGATGAAGATATCCCAAAGACGGCCTTCAACACAAGATATGGGCACTTTGAGTTCCTAATTATGTCATTCGGGCTTACGAATGCACCTGCCACCTTCAACAAGCTAATGCAAAATATCTTTAGGCCATATCTTGATGACTTCGTACTTGTCTTCTTCGACGACACTTTAGTCTATTCCAAACAGGAGGAAGATCATGAGTCCCAACTTTGGATTGTCCTTGAGACAATGAGGGCGCATAAGCTGTATGCTAAGATGAAGAAGTGTGCATTCTTCAAACGTCAGATTGAATATGTGGGATTCATCGTATCAGCGGAAGGAATCTCAGTGGACCCAGCCAAGGTCACCCAGCCAAGGTCAGAGATGTGCTAGAATGGCCAATACCAACAACTGTCAAAGAAATACACAGTTTTCTTGGATTGACAGGATGGTATAGGGTCTTCATCAAAAACTATGCTTTGATTGCAGCACCTCTGACGGACTTACTGAAGAAGCAAACATCCATTGCATGGTCAACTCCCGAACAAACCAGCTTTGATAGATTGAAGCAAAGCTTGGTATCAACACCTATCCTAAAACTTCCAGACCTCAATAATGAGTTCAAGGTAGTAACAGATGCTAGCACGCTTGCCTTAGGATGTGTGCTCATGCAAGAAGGTCATCTTGTAGCATACTCTTCAAGGAAACTGAAGAGTCATGAGAAGAATTATGCTACCCATGATCTGGAATTGTTAGCTGTCATCCATGCTCTAAAGCTTTTGAGACACTACCTGTTGGGTAACAAGTTTAGTCTAGTGACTGATCATAAGAGTCTCAAGTGGATCTTCACCCAGAATGAGCTCAACATGAGGCAACGTCGATGGATTGAAGTGCTGGAGGAGTATGACTTTGAAATCAAGTATTGACTAGGAAAAGAGAATGTAGTTGCTGATGCACTCAGTTCGCAAGGCATTCCTTAACTCATTAATCTTGTGAAATCCATCAAGACCTAGATCTCTAGCTACAAAGGTATCTATGCCAAACAATCCAATACTTGAGTTAGCTAGAGAGGAAGCATGCCATGAGCTAGCCTATCAAAAGATGCTAAGGGAGATCTCTATCAAGGATCAGGACCAAAAGCTACAGGCTAAGTATCATGAATTCTCTATCAATAGTGGACTTGTCTACTATAGAACAAGGCTATGTATACCAGAAAGTTAGTCACTTAAGTAGAAGATATTGTGGGAAGCTCATGATTCCCCTTTCTCAAGACATCCTGGCTATGCCAAAAATCCCAATGCAGTTAGGAAGAGCTACCATTGAGAGAGGCTTAAAGGTGAAGTTCTCAAATACGTCACTGAGTGTTTGTCTTGTCAACGTATCAAAGCCGAACATGTCAAGATGCCAGGGAAATTGCAACCACTTGACATTCCACAAATGAAATGGGAATTCATCAGTATGGACTTTGTTGTTGGCCTACCCCAAGTTCAGGGAGGATACAACTCCATCATGGTTGTGGTTGACATGCTGACTAAGGTTGCACACCTTATTCCAGTAAAGACAAACTATAAAGCCTCAGACATTGCAAGGTTGTTTATCAAGGAAATATTCAAGCTAAGGTTACCCAGAAGAAGATCATTAGTGATCGCGATTCTCTTTTCACATCACACTTCTGGAGAGTTATCTTTGAAGCTATTGGGACTCAACTCTGTTTTAACACTGCCTACCATCCCCAAATGGATGGCCAAACAAAGCGAGTCAATCAAGTCATCAAGTATATTCTTAGGGCCCACTGCTGTCATGAGCCAAAAAGGTGGATTCAATACTTGCCTTTGGTTGAATTTGCCTGCAATGCTTTTTACCAACAAAGCATTCAGATGACCCCTTTTCAAGCATTATATGGTCATGACTGTAGAATTCCCCTAAACTTCTCAGATCCAACCTTGAGGGTTGAAACTTCAAGGCAGATGTTGGAAGAGATGGATGACCAAATAAAGTCAATAAGACAAGACATCTGAGCCGCCAAGGATAGACAAAAGGCATACGCTAATTTGAAGCATCAAGATAGAATCTTCGAGGAAGGAGATATGGTCTTCATTCGCGTACGTCCAAAGAAGAGTTCTCTATCCTTAGGGAAATGTAAAAAGCTAAGTCCAAGGTATTGTGGACCATACAAAATCGTCAAGTGTCTAGGACCTAATGCTTATAGACTGCAACTCCCTAAGAACCTAAAGGTTCATAATATATTCCATATCAGCCTATTGAAGAAGTATGTATCTAATCCTAACCATGTACTTGATGACCAACAAATTGTAATGCCTAGTCAAGGAGTCCTTGAACTAAGGCCTGACAGGATCTTAGATGTTAGGGAGAGACAACTAAGATCCAGAACCTTGAGAGAATGCCTCGTCCAGTGGAAAGATTATCCTGAGGAGGATGCCACTTCGATAGATGAAAGCACTCTCAACCATCAATATCCCCAGTTTAACTTGAGATGAGGATATCTCGATTTCTCCAAGGGGGAGAGAATGTAATATTGCCGAGGCCAAAAGGATAAGGGCAAAATTTTTTAATTATCCCCTCCTTCACCCCCAGCCGACAGTTCTGATGGAGGAGAGGGAGGGGAGGCGCGATGGCAGAGCACCATGCTGGAGCTCTTGGAGGGGATAAGGGCCATGTGTAAGGCCACGTGGGGGAGGGAGGTTCCCCTCCCCTCTCCCTATAAAAATCATGGCCAAGGGAGTTGGAGGGGATGAAAAAAGGCTGACGGAGAAGGAGAGAGGAGGGAAAATTACTACCGTAGAGAAGGAAATGCGAGGCTGACAACGTTGCGGAAATCGTCAAGAGAAGGAGAGAACAAACATCACGCCACTCTGCTTGTTGAGAGTGAGGAGGGATTGACGAAGATTCGCCACTACAGTCCGCCTCCTGCCACCAGCTGCCGCCCTTATTCGACTTTTTTCTCCCCTCCACGTGGGTTCTCCACGTGGGCAAAAGTTTCTGAAAGCTTCTTGAAGCTTCCAAGGGGGCTCCCTAAGCCCCCTTTCATATTGCACCCCACCACAAATTCTTCCTTGTGGGCTTCCTCCTAGCCCTTGTTCGTGTGGGTTTGATAATCCCCCCCACCCCCCCGAAATCCAAAGCCCTATTGTGATTCTTATACCCCCTGCCCTGGAATTTTTCCACCCATTTCCTTTCAAATTCCACCTAACCCCCTTTCCATGAGGTTCCCCACAAATCCTCAAATCCTTTCCCGTGGATTCCCCCCCACCCCTCACACGTTATCTTAAAAAGCCCTTCCTAGGGACTTTTATAAACCCTTTTCAAAAGGGGTCTTTTTAACCCGGATTTCTAAGCTACCTTTCCCCCCCTTTTTGATACCACAACGCTATTTTATTTTCCCCCTTTCCATAAAGACAATTCGCACCACCGAAGCTTCTACGAAAGGAAGGAAAAATTCATAAGTTCCATTTCTAAGGTTCGATTCTGAAGGATGGTGGAATCATAAAGGGAGTTTCACGTGCGAAGGAGATGGCCAACATCATAAATCTGCATCCAAGACGGAAAGGCCACATTCGCGATGGCTCCTAAAAAAACACAAGGTGCAACCGCAGGAGGATCGTCTCCTAACATCCATGTGGACATTTCACCACAAGTCCAGGTTTTTTCTTCCTAATTTTGATTTACGTCGTTATAATTCAATCGTGCATGGATCATTTTTGGAGATAGGATGCATCTTTCGATTTAAATACTTTGACTAATTTAAAGGAAAGAACCCACGATGAAAGAATTCGGTCATTAGTATTTTACAATAAAACGAACAAAATAAAGCAAGCATAAGATTTCTATGCATGTCTAGCAAGTGGGTTTTATGCATTAATTAGATTAATTAATGCCCATCTTTACAAAACGGAATTATGATAGTATACTTCAGCATGGAAGGAATAAATCGCATATCACATTATTGAACATATTTTCTTCGAAATGATTCATTATAGAAAGTTGCTAGCAACCGTAGGAAATTGCTAGGGTTGCATTGAACTCTAGGCAAGTGGCCTAAAAACTTAAATCAACGAAAGGGTGTGTAAGTTCAGCATACAACAAATTCATTCGGAAAGGAAAGTAGAAAAAAACTGCATGTTTAAACATAAAATCCTAAAGCTTAGTAGCATGAATCCTGTTTGCATGTTATGGGATGATCAATTGAAATTAAGCTATAATTTAACATACGCTTTGACCTTAACCCGAAAAGTTAGGGTTTGTAAATGAACTTATACATAGACAATGAATCATGTGGTTACAGAAATGGTAGCGTAATTATCTTCAAGAATAGACAAGTTAAATTGGTTTAAACCTAAAAACTGTGAAGGACTCGTTTAGGAAGGGTTAATTCAATACAACATATCCTAAAGAGTTAACTAGGATTTAACACATTGAGGACGTGACCCATCCCTCTTATTATCAAAACTGAAACACCTATACCCTAAAGGTGCCCACATACATGGAATATAGGGACACTAGGACATACTTGTGAGAAACGAGCTAGGGTTTTTACCCAAGGATTCGCTCGCTAAAAGGTTGAAACTCGGTTTGAACTTGGAACCCTAGGATCGACAATGACAGCCTAATGCAATCACGAACGGATTGTTATATCTAATCATGATTTCATGATTATAAGACTCCATTCGATGGGTAAATAGTCTCATAATTTGATGCGACACTTGGCAACAAGTTGCAGAGTCGCATGATCTTGTGATTTGATCACAAGGGAATGGCCAATTCCTCAGAATGAGACTGGCAGATTCTTACGCAAGTTATCTTGCAAGAGGATGAGTAATCGTCCTGATATAGTATCTTTCTTGGGTAAAAAGACCAAGATTCGAGGATTAGATATTTGCTTGGAAGCAAAAGACCAGTGTGTAAACTGGAATAACATGTTTACTGCTAATAGAACTTAAGGTATTGATTAAATCGGGTTAATAGGGTATGGCCCTAACCCAAGATATAGGGTTAACAAATAAACCCTTGGGGATCTTGCCAAGTCACAATTGATCCCGGATCAAGTGCTGGATGCATTTGGAGGGAAGGATTCGCTCCTTAGCAATTGGCCAAATAGCGACCAATGGAAATGATTGTGCTTGTGACAGTTTTAAGAGCATTGTTTTGCTTTGTTTGCTCAAAGAATTAAAGGATGAAAAGATATCTAATGCTTTAGGTTGAAGGCTTGAAGGGAGAGGCAATTTCAGTTACCCCCAATTGCTTGCCTGACCCTAACCAAGGGGGTTGTTAACCGTGCCGGGAAGGTGGACCGAACCCTCCGCGAGAGGTCTCTCAGTTGAGTGCTACTTGGAGCAGGAGGATGCTTGGGTGCCAGAGGGGGACTCTGGCCATAAATTCCTTGCCTTCCGAGCCCTACACAAGAGGCCAACATGACTCGGGATTGTATCTCGAGGCCCTATACAAGAGGCCAACATGACTCGCGATTGGATCTCGAGGCCCGCATACTAGTCTACGGGCGGAATCTTGGATTAGTAATCCCTGTGGATTGCTAGATAGCCTTCCGATAGACTATGGATAAGCCCATGGGCTGGACTTTATGTATTTCAAAGATAAATATGATAACCTGTTGAAAAGGAACTTGTTTGACATTGTTTTTCTATGTCAAGTGCTATGATTACGTGAAGGAACCAGTGCCTAACGGACTAATTAAGGAAGGTGATTGATACATGTCCAACTAAATGTGTTAGGTGATTAAATAACTAAAACAACCTGAGGAAAGTGCGGTGGATGTGGCCATGGGTCCGTCCTATGGATGGGTGGTCGCAGTTGGCCGGGAACTTTTCTCAATCATGATGGACAGTAAGAAGATCATTCAAAGAACACGAACAGCAAGAGCATTGACCAAAATCTAAGTTACAATAATCTCGATTTACATTGTTTTAGGGGAATGGAATGGGACTATGCCTTATGGCAGAGAGGTCGAGCTTTGCATCCCTCTCGTTTCTCATTCTCCTTGAACCAAGTGCAGCGTGAATCCGCTTCGGACCTGGCGTTTTTGCGTAAAGTACTTCGCTCAGGTTCAACGCTAGTTGCTGTTTGGAAATGACCAATAGGGAAAACCCTAATTCAGGTTGGAACGGTCGGAATACTTTCGCTACGTGGCAGACGCAGAAAGTCCTAGATTGCAAACCCCGTAACATTCCATGGGAGTGTCGGGCAGAGCTTTCTAGACATCCTTTCTGATGGACTGCTAAGATGTGTCCTGAAGATAACAGGTGGACACGTTACAATTAGCAAGCTCTTATGCCAGAGCATAAAGATTGGCTTCACTCCTCGCAGGCTTAGGAGTCCCCTCCATATGTTGCACTTGTGTAGCATCGATATCTATAAACACAACTATATGAGAAACACCAATCGACAAAGGGGGACCCATACAATGTAAGGGAGGGGGTTTTCAAAACCTTGAGACCCACCCTCACATTGTGGGGGTCCTTACGGTTTGGGGTAGCGGGCTAGACCCCCACAATGGGAGGGGGTGGAGTCCAAAATCTCAAGACACCCCCTCGCCTTGTGTGGGTCCTTTTGGTGGTTTGGGATGGGCATGGGGAAAAATAGAACAATGCTAGGGGGGTTCAAATCTTAAGGCTGCCCCTTGTGTTGTGCTAGTCCTTCCTGGTTGTTTTGGGATTGGGGAAACACATAATGTGGGGGGTTTTGAAACCTCAAGGCCCTCCTCTTGCATTTTGCTGGTCCTGGTTTTGGAACAAGGGGACTGCACCATGTGAGGGGGGCCCTCAAGATTTTGAAATCCCCCTCGCATTCTATGGTTCTAATGACCAAGGAAGGGGGATCGGGGGGTGCAAGCTACTAAAACAAAAAAAAGAAGAAGTCAAAAAGAGAGTGCAGTGAGGGCCACACCTTAGGATGATAGAGAGCGAGAACAGACAAGCAACACGAGCTAACAGGAGGGAGAGAGGGAGAGAGAGAAGAGCTATAGAGAGGAGGGGAGTGAGTGCAAAAATAGGGGGCAAATCTACTTCTAGCTTGACTCTTTCTAGCCTCGAGTATTGCACACATGAGGTGGCAATCACATGTGCACTCACTGCGGCACGTGCAAGGAACCTCGCTAGTGGACATGTGGTGCCTTAGTCATTTGTTCACATGCAAAAGGACCATAGTGGTGGGCACATGGCATGTGCTTTTAATTGTATGCGTGGTTGCACATTCTTGCTGACATGGCATTGTGAGTGACGTTAGCACATGTAAGCATTATATATAGGAAAAAATTTGATAGTCGATTGATTTTTCATTTTGCATGTTGTAAGCCTCTCAAACCTCCATAGCACATTGCAAGCCTCTCAAACCTGCATAGCTCTCAGCGCTCATCTGCAGTGGTGAGTCTCTCCCCCTACAAAACAACACACACAATGTGATATGGCTCTAATGAGCTGCAAGAGCACTCTCCTATTGTGTTATGCCAGCCCCCCAGGTCCTGCACAACCTAAGGGGGTTGTGGAAAAACCTTGACATGCCACCCCCTTGTATCATGTCATCCCCCCCCCCAAGCGCGAGCCGCACCATGAGAGGGGGGGCCCTCTTAATCTTGCGATCCCCTACCCTTGTGTTGTGTGGTCCTCCCTGAGCCCGTCATACGAGCCACACAAAGCGGGGAGGAGGCCTCCTATGTTCTACGCCCTCGTGTTGTGCGGTTCCCCCACCCTCGCATTATGCATTTTCCTCCAGCCCCATACATCGCAAGTGTGTTGTGTAGCAAAACGTGGGGCAGGCAGGGGGTCCCAATATTATCAGCCCTACCCCTTATGCTGTTGGTCCTGGTGGGGTCTGCACAATACAAGGGGTGAGGGCTTCTAATTTTTGGACCCCCCCTTGTGTTCTGTTGTCGAGGCATCCTAATTTGGGGACCTTTCTTTTTTTTGCATTTCTTATAACTATTATTTGAATTAGTATCTTGGAGTGAATTGCAAGTTTGTTGCTTAAATTGGCTTTTATCTAAAGCTTTTATTTTTTCAGCAAATATTCTTTGGTGGTTAAAGTATTTTGTAAAGTTAAGAAAGATCCTTAACCATATTTCTTTTTCAATAATGCAAATGCAAAAACGGGCTCAATAAGAATCTGTTTTTCTGGAGTTCCCCCATCTCTCGCATTCTGCAGCAGCTATTCCCCCTGCCCTATACAATGCGAGGGGGGTGGCTCTTAATTTTTGGACCTTTCTCTCTTTCATTGTGTTGGTTCAATCTCTTTTATCCCATTTCTCTAGTTTTTTGAATTTTCCTCATTGGGATTTCTAATATTATGTTTGTACTCTTTCGTAGACATGGCTAGAACAAAGTAGACTGCAAGGGTAGTATTGTCCAGAGACCCACACATTGCAAAGTAGGGAGCATCCTCTAGGTAGAATGTTTAGGATGATGCATCGGCCCTTGGCCCCCAAGCTTGCAACAAGGATCCGATTCTGAGAAGAGGACCCCCTTGTAGACTAGAGCTCATCGTAAGCACTACTGGCAACATGCCTTAGTCCTTAATAAAAAGCTAAGGAGGATCATAAACTGCCATGAGCCTACAATTGCAAAGATGCCATTTACCAAGATTGCTAAAGATATATGCAAAACAAACAACTTGGACTTCCATTGGCATGCCTCAGCACTGGATTTCCTACATGAAGCTATGGAGGACTTCATGGTAGAATTTTTTCAAGACTCGTGCATTTTGGCAGCTCATGCCCATAGGGTGACATTGATACCTAGGGACTTCACATCCCTCACATTACTCAGGCTCAGATATGACAAGTGGCTAGTCCCACAAGGCATTACATATAGGAAGATGAAGGGAATTTCAGAGATCCATCCCTTCAAAAAGAGCAAGGAGGTGAGGGTGGCTTATCTCACACCCTCACACTCCCACAACATGAGACTAAATACCCAGAAGGTTTCCCAGGGAGAAAGGGAGGCTTGTGAGATAAAGGACTGAGGCTAGGGAGATAAAGGCTGAGAGTGAAACCATCATGCAAAAAAGAGAGTGGCATGTTAGCATGTATGAGGACAATCGTGAGGCGCTTGAGGTGCTGGGTCCATTTTTTTATGTTTGTGCTACCTCTAAGAAGGTCACACCACATCAGTAGCTTAGTGCCATCCGCTTTAGTGAGGAGGATATTCAAGTCCTCTCTCAAATCTTCAAAAGGAGATCAACGATTGTGTTATTACAGTAGTCTTAAGGTATCATGAAACTCTAAAATTTTTGCATGCTTTCCTCATATGCGTATGGCCTAAATATTACTATTTATTTTCTTTTGTAGCTTAATTCTTGTAAATCTTCCCTCTGATATTCAAGAGAAGGTTTTTGTCATAGAATCTCTACTATATCAAAAGTTTTGACTTAGGAGAGAATATTGTATCTAGACGTGTGCCCCCAAAGCTCCATGAGGAGGGAGAGGGAGAGGTAGAGGTAGAAAAGCACTAACTATGTTTTCCTTTACTAAAACATCTCTTTGGAAAATCTAGTAAAGGGCTTTGAGGTAGTGGTTCAAGACCACGAAATGTTGGACCACACAAGAATTATTCTTTGCAGAGTGTGGGAGCAGGGTGATGACCATAGCTGCGGGAATGGAGAGTTTGCTATGATGCAAAAATGCTCTTGGAATATATACTTGGGCAGCAAACAAGTGATGTAAGTTTTCTTTTTGTTAATCTAAACCTGCATAGCCTTAATAATTTTATACTTAGTCTCATTTCTATGATTTTATGCAGGGTGAGAGCAGAGATTGTTGAAAATCTAATCAACTGCACTTCTAATCAAAATCACTCAATACCACCTGCATATGACTCTCCAGCTCCATTACCAGAACCTAGAAACAGAATGCCATATCCCCATCCCAATTCCATTAACTTAGATGACGACGACTTGACTAACGACACCGACTGTTTGGACATTTCTAATGTAGAGAGGATGCAAAGATTGTAAATATGCCAAAATTATAGTATTCAAATAAGAAATCACCATCTTGTACATAATCCGCAGCTTTTGTAATCAAATTGCCATCATTGGAAATGGAATTCAAATAGTTTTTGTATCACTTTTTGTCCTTCTTACAAATTTTCATTTGTATTTCCATTTATACTATTGAGGCAAGAGGAAATTTTTTTTAGCATGAATGTCCTTACATAAAGTATTTTTCCTTTTTCTTTAGGGCACCTGCATATAAGGTTCACCGTGATTCACGTTATTTGCAAACATGAAAAATGTACCTTAGACAATGTACTACACTTTTGTATTGCATATTCTATTTACCTTGTAACCATTGCATTTTAGCAAATAAGCAATAGGGATATTTAGGTCCTCAATTGTTAGGTCCATTTGCACTTGACGTAATGAGATGTTTCCCCTTACATTGAGCATCATTAAGAGCTCATCCTCCAACCAAACCTCCAATATCATCATAGGATTATCAACATCATCTTGTAAGTCTTGATCAATTGCCACGATCTTTCCATTGAAATAATACCATCTCATGTAATATAAAGTCAGAATAAAAAATTTTGATGCAGCAAACAATAGATTTCCATTCACCTTTAGACATAATCTCACATACTTCTTTTATATCCTAGCTCTAATACCGATGAATTCCATACATTTCTCTGATTTGCATTTGAGCATTGATGTTGTTTTCCAAACTTCCTCATCATTAAAAAAATTCACAAAAACATGTAATGGCATGAAGATTGTGATCTTCACCTGTCTACTAGCTACATTAGGCCATAGATATCATTGAATCTCTGCATAAAACTTTAATCTATAAGATTCACATGTTTCTACTTCTGGTTTTGGCTATTCTACACTATCCAATGTTGGGAGTGGAAGAGAGTTGAGAGATCCAAATCATGTTATGTTTAATGATGCATTGTAAAATTTATCATTAAAAAAAACCAATCCTTGCCATTAGAGTCGTGAATGGCATCAAAGATTCCAAGTATGCTTTCGATAGGTTGCCATTCTTCAAGGTTTGATGGATATATATCTACAATCCTAAATAGGCCTTAGTAAATTCTTGAAACACAAAAACACAGTTTCAAGCCTATTGGAATTTTTTGAACTTATAGTTTGGTCTATGGCATGGCACATCAATAGGCCAATTTTTTCAAACGCTATTCTAAGTGCATATACACATGTTTTATAAGCACCTCCTTGATTTTTTTTCGTGATCCTTTGACCTTGAAAACTTTGACTGGACCCTTGTAGGTGTCCATGAATTCATTTCGATGTCGTCTTCTCTTCCTTGTCTACAACATAACCCAACTACCAATAGAGATGGTAGTAGGAATCCCCCTATTTTTGTCGAGATCAAAATTGTTGTAGATTGTGATTGCTCTGATAGAAGAGGAGGAACACTGAGAACATGAGGCTTTCATTGACATAGAAGATAAAGTAGAAGAAGACGTTGAGTAAAATGAGAATAAAATAGAAAATATTGTGCAAAAATGAAGGGATAATATGCACTTTGTTGAACTATTTGAGTTTTCTGAATAAAAGGGAGGGATACTACACTAGAGGGAAAACGTTTAAGTATATTATTCAAGAATTTCAAGGAAATGACCGAGATACTGTAAGGTTTTGCGGGATTGACAAGAGATGTCTATATCTACTGTTTTTAATTGTGCAAGTACATCTTCTTTCTTATGCCTCCATGAATTTATGCTCCAAATATACCTAGACATTCTTCTTTTCAAAAATCTAAAAAAACCAGATAAAAGACTTCAAAATTGGTTTATCATTTGATTGATCCTCCATGTGAATGCATTATATGTTCATCAAAATTGCAATGTGACCTTCCAACCCTCTTTGTCCCTTTGAACTAGCCATTTTTCCTTTTTATTGCCCTCTGTTTCAAGCAACGGTTTATTAGTTATTAATTTTTGAAGAACTTTATGTGAATCACATATGTTTCCATACAAATGCATCTTTTTTTAATTGAAATTGAAATTTTATGTGATCATCCATTTCTTCCCCTTTTCTCAAATACTTTTCCTTTTTATAGCCCATCTTTTTGATGCAAGTATTGGCTATTATTTATTTTTGCATGTTTACAGGTTTCTTTGTATGTAGTTTTTGTGTTTTTTCCATTTGAATTTGCTCTTTATTTGTCAAAATGGCATCTTGCTTGAATAGCCTGGAGCTGTTAGTCTTTCCAAACATTTTTCCTTTTTCATCCCTCCCATTTTGGCCCATCGATTTTTTGTTATTAATTTTTAATTGTGTTTTTCTAAGTATTTTTGCATCTCTTTCCATGTGAATGTGTCTTTCTTCCATGGGAATAGTATTATGACTTGACAGTCCTATAGAACACCATTCCTTGGACATTTTTCCTTTTTGTGGCCCCTTGTTTCACCTGTCAAATTTCCTCGAATTAATTTTGGTTCCTATTTTCATATGCATTTTTTTCATGGGAACCATCCGGTTTGTCATCGGAACCATGTTTTCAGTTCATAGCCCTATGCATCTCATCAAATCGAACATTTTTCCTTCTCGTTGTAGTCTATTCTGATCATCAGAATTTTTATTCTTAAATTTTTATTACGTTTTTGGGTTTATTTTTCTATTTTTTCTATATGAACGTGAGCTATTCTTGTTAGAATTGTGTTTGGACTTGATAGGCTTATGCAACACCTTTTCCCATACATTTTTCCTTGTTTTCGCACTTTGTTTCAGTCGATGGATTTTGAGTTATTAGTTTTTATGTGTATTTTCATATGCGTTTTTGTCCTTTTTCTGTGTGAATGCCGATTTTTGCCTCGTACTACATGTTCGAGCATCCACCTTGCCGTGCCTCGTCTTCTGCAACTCCTTCTCCCACTCCTGTATGATCTTGTCATGGCAAATCGTTTTTATCTCTATGTCACAATGGTGTGTGCAATAGGGGTGCTTATTTTTTATGATTATTTCAAAGAAAAAATCACAAGTTAAAAAAAAATCCTTCCCCCCCAATAGTTCCCTCCCCTCCCCTCCCCTCTCTCCTCTCTCTCTCTCCCTCTCTCTCTCTCTCCTCCTCTCTCCTCTCTCTCACTCTTCCCATTGTCATGGGATTTTATACTTACAATGTGAAAAATGGAGATGCTATGGATCATGTAAGTTTGCATACTCGGTCTACACATGAGCTTCAAGTCAAGTCACAGGATGGAATACAAGGACTCTTTAAGTTCATTTTTGTTTGGAAGTCACTAAGTTTAGCAAGTCAACTAGGTTTGAGCATGGGACATGGAATAAGACATGTTAGTGACTTAGGTAACTGAAGAGTGACTGTGTGAAACTTGAGAGTTGTGTGGGAGAAAGCAAAAGATTAGCATGATTTGTGTCGCAAATCACGGCCGTGAACTGTAGGGGTAGAGCTGGGGACCATAGGTGGAGCTACCAAGGGCATGCAACTGGAGTTCCATTAAAAACCGGGCTCTAACAGGAGGAGAAGGTAATGTGTGTGTATTGTATGCATTTTGGAAGAAGAGAGAGGAGCTACAATGATGTCCTGAACATGAAAGAACAGGGTATCCATGGCCAGCAAGATTTCTTCTTGTTTCATCTCCATTCACATGGGTCTCTTAAGGCCCAAAAGCTTGAATCTTGCCCGCGGGATCTAGTAAACCATTTTGGGTAGCCAAATGAGTCATTTTTCTTGGTCTATGGGCTATTTTAGAGTGTTTGAAGTGTCATAAATAGGGCAGTCCACTATCCACTCAATTTGGAAGAGCTTGCAAGTGATCTTAATGCATGTATGTATTGGATATGGTCCCCAAACAATAGGGCAACCTTAGGCAATCATTAAAGGAGCTTATGATTGAATTTGTATGCATTTTGAAGCCTTGATTGAGGGCTAGAATACTCTATTATTAATAGCTTATTGACAGGGCTGAAGTATTTCTTTAGCTTTGACAGGGATTTGTTAGAAGTTTTTAATATATGTCCTAATTGCAAAGGCTTCTACCTCTATTAGATTAAAGCTACATGTACTTTTGAGGTGAATACATATAACAGTCAATGGACAATAGTAGCACGGATCATGGATTATGTTCATAGATTATGTTACGTATTTGTGTATGAGCTGAGATATTGTCTTTGTGTGTCTTGGGTTTCAATCCTCCCTTGTTTGGATGCATTCGGTTATGAGCTATGATAATGAGCTGATGTCTTCCATGTATGATAGGATGCTGAAATAATTTGACTAGAGTCACCTCTATCAAATCTCTTCTACATATCCTATTTCTTTGATCCCCTTCTCTTTTGTCTACTCCTCACCCTAAATCTCCCTTCACCCTACTATCTCTCTCTTACCCCTGTGGTAGACTTTCAACCCCAAACGCTCTGACACTCTGCCATCTCCCTCCTCCTCCTTTTCCTCCACCTCTCTCCTCTCCCTCCATCTCTCCTCCCTCCTTCCCCTCCTCCACCACTTCTTCCGCCCTCTCCTCCTCCTCCTCCTCCTCCTCCCTCTCCTCCTTCTCCTGTTGTTCCTTTCCCACCCTCCTCTTCCTCCTCCTATGCCCTCCTCCCTCTGGTGCTACTCCTCCCCCTCGTCCTCCTCTTGTGCCCTTCGCCTTCTCTGCATTTCCCCCTGTCCTCACTTCACCCTACTCCTCCAACCCCTTGCCATGCCTATCCTACTCCCTGCCCCCACCCCTGCCCAGGCTACCCCCACTCCTGACCCTCTTGCCACCCCCTGTCTTTTCCCTTATACCCTTCCAACCTGCAGCCCCACCTGTCCCACCGACCCTCCTACCATCCCCTGCCTATCCCCTACCCTCCCAATCCCTTGCTCCATCACATGTCCCACCCAACCCTCCTGCCACCCCTCTCCTATCCCCTACCCTCCCAACCCCCTGCCCCCCATGGCCCAGCTTGTCCCACGCGATCCTCCTGCCACCCCCTACCTATCCCTTAACTACCTGACCCACCCCTTCCCACCTTCCTAGCCTACCTACCCAGCCCTCGCACCCGCCTGTACCCTTTTCTTGTACCCTTGTCACCCCCTTAATTTGTGCCCCCTCCCCCCCCCCCCCAATTTATCAATCCCCTCCAAATTTGGCATACCCTCCCAATTTTGGACCCTCCCCTACATTTGGCGCTTCAACCCCAAATTTGGTCCCTGCCTCCATATTATGGCCCTTTGCACCCATTTTCTACCCCGTCCTTCAGCCACCCTCGCATGGCATCGTGGGCATTTATTAAAATCCTGTGTGTTTTCTTTCATGGTCATTCATGCACGGATTTTCTTGGTTTGTAAATGCGTGGTGTTTAAGCCCCCACTCACGTGTAAGGATGCACGTA
This sequence comes from Lygodium microphyllum, assembly GCF_053477565.2. Classification (NCBI taxonomy): domain Eukaryota; kingdom Viridiplantae; phylum Streptophyta; class Polypodiopsida; order Schizaeales; family Lygodiaceae; genus Lygodium; species Lygodium microphyllum. The sequence continues at coordinate 116,973,596 of NC_141161.1, read as the reverse complement.
TGGTCTTCCCGAAGCAATGGATTTGTTATACTGTTCACATGAAGACTCCTATTCACATGCCTGTCATCGGTACTCGCGTGACTGGCGTTTAAGCCCCCACTCACGTGTAAGGATGCACTTATGGTCTTCCCGAAGCAATGGATTTGCTATATTGTTCACATGAAGACTCCTATTCACATGCCTGTCCGGTACTCGCCTTTTACTCGCTTATTATTATTTATTTAAAAACAACAACCAAATTATTTTTTAAACACATTAAAAATCATAAAAATTTTCAAATTATGTGGGAAGAATTGCTAAAAATTTACACAAAAAATTAAAAACCATTTAAAACTTGGGACAACCCATTTTAAGTGAAGATTTACATTTACAAATTCAAAAAAAGGAAAAACTAATTAAAATTAGTAAAATTCATGAGAAATTCATTAAAATTTTTAAAAAAGCTAAAATTTTCCAAAAAATTTCAAACACACTTTCTTACATAAATTTCATCCATTTTTAATTTCTTTTTATTGACATAATATCATCATTGAAACAAAATAAACATTAGCACAAACACAACACCAAAATTATTATTTTTTGAAATCCAATAAAATATAATCCAACTCAGATACAATTTATATTAATAAAATCCACCAAAACAAACTAATGGAGAGTACAACCATACCCTTAAAAAATCACACATAAAAATGAAAAAAAACACACTTTTGAAAAAAGAAAAAAGAAAAAAGTACAAAAATTTAAAAAAAAAACCATAACTACCAAACCAAACCAAATCCTCTTATTGTTTTTTTTAAATGATGAATATTAATCATGGGTTTTTTTTCTATTTTATCATTGTTTAGGATGTCGGCTCTTTGTTGATAGACCTATTGCACTTCTATTTGTGGATTTTTTCTGGATGTGGGAGTTGCACTAGTTCCTTTTCCACTGTGCCTAAGACTTGAGGGTGCCATCATATACACATTACCAAGTTCTATCCTCTTTTCATGTGCACCATATAACAAACATTTAATTTGTAAATAAAATTCACTCAACCATTGTATCCACAAAAGTAATAGAATGCACCCCATAAAATTTTAAACTAAAATCAATAAACTATTTACTTGTAAAAGGAACCCCCACTAGCACATGGCACAATAACGCACATAATTTTGTAAATTAAAATTTTCCTCTAATATTCACAATGCTGCATGCACACGCGCATTGTTGCAAACACATTTAACTTGTAAATAAAATGAACCTCCCATCATCACACATGCATATGCTTTGCACCAAACATAATGTAATTTGTAACAATGAAGTGCATTAGTAGAGACCAATGTTAGTAAGGTTGGGCTACATGATCCGATTCACCATGCATTAATGGGTAATTAAATAATAAACTACAAAGTAAAAATTTCACCCATTAAAGGAATTCGTGTAGTTCTCACTCATCCACATCACCACACCTTAGAATGACGACATATGCTTATGGGGTTTGGGTTTATCAATCAAATGGTAGTCTTGTCAAGTCCTATTTGTTGTCAGTGGTTTTGTCATGAGTCTATTATGGTTTCTTTACTTAAGTCCCACTTAGAGATATGGTGTGACTTGATTATATTTTATTTAGATTGCTTGATTGGGGGGATTAGGATACTTATTTGTCTGCATAGCATGAAGCTTTTTGTCGCACATGTGCGTAGGTCTAAATTTTTCCATGGGTTGTGGATTGCTTGAGGTTGTCTAGTTTAGTCTTGTTGGTCTTGTTCTTTTCTTTCATTTTTTCTATTTCAATTGTGGTCTATGCAATGGTTTTTGGTGGTAGGAATTTCCTACTTTGCTTTCCTAGTTTTGTGTGTTTTTTCTTAAATAGTATGAATAGCACCCTTTGAATGTTCTACGCTTGTGATTCAGCATCTTCTCCTTTTGGTCCATGATTATTCTCTCCTGTTGGATGCTGATTGCATTCATAAGGCTTTTCTTCATCTTTTTGTGGCCCTGAAGTTCCCTCCAGTGTATGCAAAGCTTTGTTACTCTTTTCTAGAGACTTACAAGAAGCTTTCAGGTTTGATTTATGGCCATCGATTTTAGAGATTCTTGCCTTATTGCAAAAGGAGACCTCTGCTCCTTTGGTAGCAAATAAGGTTATCAGTAGTTCAAGAGTATCTATGGCACATATTTTCTCTCCCTTATGGAAGCAATTATGTCAATTTCTTCATGACCAATTTATGTTTGATAAGCTTGCATCCAAGTGTTTGTGTAGGGAACTATTTATTGCATCTGTTAGAATCCTTGAGGGGGTTAAGTCCAACTGGACAACCTTTCTCTTTGCTAAAATGGATCAATATTTTTTATGTGTAAAGAAGGTTCAACCCAGTACTATTTCCTATGGGCTTATTCTATAGAAGATCATTCAATTGCACCTCCCCCAGATGGCATTCTTGTGCCTGATCCTATTCCACTTCTGCATCTGTCTACTCCTCCTATGCAACACAAATTAGATTCAAAAAACGTGCCCTCTATCAGGATCATCTGTAAGAAGCCTCGCACACGGAAGGTCCTTCTGATCCTGCCCCTATTTTGTCCCTTGTGGTACACATTTCGATACCTGAGGTGTTTGGCGACTCCTTTCCTCCATTCCTTGCATATCCTAATTTGTTTGTAGTACAATGGGAAGGTACACTAGATTCACAAATTCCTTCATCCCTCTAGACATTGATTACTAGCACCTTGTTTTCCTAGCTTATGTCAACTATCCAAGCTACAATGGGAACAACTTGGACTTCCTGTCTCTAGTCTATCTACAGAGGAGTTTCTGCCTCTTTGCAAGACAAGATGGAATCCTTGACTTGTCAATTGAGCGAGACACTAGAAGATTTGGCTTCAAAAAGGTATGCTCTAAGTGATATCCATAAGCAAATGGAAGGAGCTATTGTTTTCATGGATTCTCAAAAAGCTACTATTAGAGAGTTGAAAGTTAAAGTTGAAGCTTAGAGGCAGATAAGATGTCCATTACTAAAGAGAAGGATAATGCTTTGGCAAAGATGCTTACTTTAGCCATGAAGCTCAGTGTTATTGAGGGTGAATTAAAACATGCCCAAGTGATTATGGAATCTCAATAGAAGCATTTTGATGAGTTGCATTCCAAAATAGTTACCCTCTTTGTTTCCCTTCCCCCCGCTATTCCTTCTATTGTACCTTCTAGGGAGGATCTAGAAATTTTACACAAACATGCTAGGCTGTGTGATGCCTTTTCTACCAAGGTGGAAAGATTACAACATTGTATAGAGTGTGTGAAAGAAGCTTTTACTCATTAGAGTGAACTTGTGTCTCCTCCACCCTCTTTTTGGCTTAGATATCATTAGCAGAGGTTGAGCTTATATATCCTTTTGAGTAATGTGGATTTAGAGCCTCCAAAGGGTGGTTGTGAGGATCTTTGGTCAAAACACCATATTGGGGAATATGGGAATTTCCCATAATTTTGGGACACCTGGTCAACGTTGGGGGTAAAGGCGCCTCCACCTAGCCGCTCGTGTATTACTACACTGATAGTCACCACCACTGTACACTGCAGGTGGCGGGCGCCCATCATCGTCAGTTTATTATTTATTCTTTTAATGAAAGTTTGAATAAAGGAAGTCCCGGTCACACATTGTGGCTGTTGGAGTTCCCATTTCTTGTCTCTCTCTTTCTTGCTCTTGCTCTCCCACCATGGCTCTCGAGTGCAAGCTTCGATCCTTCTCACCTTTCAACTAGTATCAGAGCATGGCTTCCGACTCTTGAGGTTGGCTCGTGGCATTCTCAGCTTCCCATCGACTCCCCACTCGCAAACCCAAATCAAGCTCTAATCTTAGCTCAAAAGCATTCCGGAGCATAAACAAGACATGTGGCATAGTCCAAATACATCATGACATCATACCAAGTAGCTGGGAGCACCCCGTGACCAATAGGCATAACCCAACTGTATCATAAATAGTTTCACCCCTGAAGTTTCCAGCAGCATATAACCTCTATAAACTGAGCAAATCAGTACTCAATCCAAGCTCAAATCCATAGGCAAACCATAGGCATACATTCCCGTATGTATAGCACCAACTAGGCATAATCGGGCATCAAATGCAAAGACCTGTAAGCATAAAATTTAAGTAATAGGTGGCTATCCTGCTTTGGACAGATTTGGGATTGTTCAAAGCAGTCAATGGCTGAGCTAAATCAGCTCCAAATGCATCTCACATAAGAGGCATAACATCCACAAGTGATCCGATATCAATAGACATCAGTAGAAGCATCACATAAGCCATATGCATACAAATACATACTGTCTCAGATCTAAAATCTGTTATAGAATATTCTATCATCAGAATTTGGAAAATCCAACATCACTATCGTGTCTGGAGCGTACCAAAACCCCAACTTAGACTCTTACCTTGCCTGAATCGGGTTCCAAATGCCCGAGATATGACAAAAAGAGTGATTTTTTGGCCAGATTTTGAAACAGGTGCAAAAAAAACGTGAGCTAGCTAGGGGGGTTTGTTGTCCCACGTGTCAAAAATGGGGCCCAAAAAGCGGACACAAATGGGGGCCAAAGAAGGCCTACACCAAGACTGAGCAAGCCTTGATAGGCTGGAAGAAAGATCCAGGTGAAGGAAGCTTCAAGAGGTGTGAGCTATGGCTGCCCACAACCTCAATGTCAATGCCCTGATGGTGCCTCAATAGGCCGGGAAGAAGCTCGGGAAGCCGGGAAGTGATGGGAGCTCAAGAGAATGAGATATGGCTTCCGCGAAGGATACCCAATGCGAGTGAGGAGTTGATGGGAAGCTGAGAATGCCACGAGCCAAGCTGAAGAGTCGGAAGCCATGCTTTGATACTAATTGAAAGGTGAGAAGGATCAAAGCTTCCACTCGAGAGCTATGGCGGTAGAGCGAGAGCAAGAAATAGAGAGACAAGAAATGGGAACTCGAACAGTCACTTCTTTGTAGCTAGCATTTCATCTATGACATGGTTTATGCCTAGGCTACCCAGTATGGGTTATGATGTCTTGGTGAATGCTTTATGCTTTGGCTGTGGATGGCAGTTGTTTGAGCTCGTCTCGACATTCATTTGACTGTTCCCTTGAGCAGTTGGACATTGACTTGGATTTTTACGTTAGGACTTGGCTTTTTCCATTATGACTTTGGATGCTATTGAGGTATTGTCTTGGTTACCTGTGTTTGATATTTTGACTTGGTTTGCTTGAGCTATTGAGCTCGTTTATCTACCTTTTTGTGCCAGTGGGAGCATCTTGTATGCTTGACCAACATTGAGCAGGAGGTTTATGCTATTTTGAGCATTTTGCAGATACTTGAGACTTTGGGATCTCTTACACTTAAATGTTGCATGGTTCATCCATTGATATCTCGGAGTTGCTTTTTTACCTGAGCTTGGGCTTTGCAATCTTGTGAGCATACACCTACTGGTGTCAGGTCTTGCCAGTGTTATGTATACTTTGCCCTATTGTCCAAGGAGTATGTCTACCACTGACAGATGCTTTCGTGACATGTTTGGGTGTTTGCTCAAGGTCTGGATGACTGTTTGGTGCTGATTTATGCATGTTTATGGCTGGTCATGTCTTGGCTATCATTTCTTGACTTGGTGCAGTGATTTGATCAGCAATTGCTTCTCATAGTACCCTGCTGTCATTTATTACAACAAGCATATAACTCCGGACTGACATGGATTTTTCATGCTAAAATATTCTGAAATGATGTACTTTCACTAGTACTTGGTGGGCAGCAGCTTTGGTTATACATTTCTCGCCATTTTCTCTCGATTTTGGTGATTTTTTTGTCATTTTCTACAGTAAACAACAAGTAGTTTTGAATTGTCTACAGTCTTCCATCCTGCATTATGGCGAGTTCGTCCGGTGATCATGCTATTTTCAACATCACCAAGCTTGATGGTATGAATTACTCTTATTGGAAGAGCCAGATTTGGTAGGTATTGGTGCAAAAATCACAGATCAAACCATTGAGGTTCAGCTAGCAGCTATCTGCCAAATGAGGAATGGTTTGAGCTTGATGAGTTATGCAAGTCCACTATTGTATTATCTCTCATAGAACATGTTCATTACAATGTATTTGAGGAAGAACAGAGTGCATGGCAGTTGTGGGATAAAATCAAGAATCTCTATGACAAGAAAAGTCCAGCGAGTTAGATGTATTGGCTGAAGCATCTTATGGAACTTCGCATGAAGGAGAATGTGACTATGTCTGCTCACTTGAGCCAATTCTGTGCTATACTCAAGAATTTGACTTTGCAGGACATCACTTTTGCAGAGGATGTCACTCCTCTTTTCTTGCTTGGTACTCTTAATGAGTCGTGGGATGTATTCCGCACTGCATTATGTGCCTCTACTACTACCTTGAAATTATCTGATGTTGAGAGTACTCTTTTGCAAGAAGAGGTTGATCCTAAGAATTTGGATGCCTCTCCTATATCGCATGCTATGACAGTTAGAGGCAAGAATGATGGATATGGAAAGCATGGTAGTGGCAGTGGCCGTGGACGGGATTCTCATAAATCTCGATCCAAGTCTTGTGGGAAGTCATGTAGCAAATCCCGTGGCAGAATGCAGATGTTACTTGTCACCATTGTGGGAAAAAGGGCCATATTAGGCCACAATGCCATGAGCTGCGCAATGAAAGGCACAAAGATAAGGGGAAAGACAAAGTGCAGGATAAGTCTTCTGATTGCAGCATAGTGCCTGCAAAGTCTAGTGTTAAAATTGAAGATATTAATGTTATGTAGCCTGAGGATGTTGATGATGATTATATCCTTGCAGCTTCTTCTAGTGCTTTACAGATGACAGAGATACACTCTATGTATGCACAGTGTTTGCTCTTGGACTCAGGTGCATCCTTTCATGTGAAACCTTACCAAGAGTGGTTTCATTCATATCATACTATTTCACGTTCTGTGCACTTGGGTGATAACAACTCTCTTGATATTGTGGGCATTGGTGATGTTAGGCTACAGTTTCCTTCTAGCAGTAGTTTTGTTATGCAGTATGTACGTCATGTACCTGCTTTGACATGCAGTCTGATCCTGTCAGTTGGACAGCTTGATGACGCAGATTATCATGTATCTTTTGGAGACTCTGCATGAAAGATCACTCGTGGCAGACTTGTGATTGCGAGAGGTGCCAAGGCTGACAGCCTCTATCCCTTGATTGTATCCTCTTCTTTCCTTGATCATGTTTTGTCTGTGGATTCTATCCCACATGTATCTCTTTGGCATGCCTGTTTGGGCCATATGTCTTTGAAGGGAATGGAAATTCTTTCTGGTTTGCAGTACTTACTGCCCCTTGATTATACATGTTTTGATTCATGTGAGCATTGTCTTTATGGCAGGCAGACTAGGTTTATGCATAAGAAGTCTGGTAGACCACGCATGAGTGAGCCCTTGGCATTGGTACATTTGGATGTCTGTGGGTCCATGCCTTGTTAGTCTATGGGTGGTGCAAAGTATTTTTTTACGTTCATAGATTATTTTTCACAAAAAGTTTGAGCTTATCCCATTAAGCTGAAATCCAATATCTTGGCTGTGTTTCAAAGATGGCTTGCATTGGTTGAGAACCAATCTAGGTATAGGCTAAAATGCCTAAGAACAAATAATGGGGGTCAGTATGTCTCATGTCCTTTTGAGTAGTTATGTGATGAGATGGGTATTAAGCGTCAGTTGACCACCCCCTACACCCCCCTAGAATGATTTGGCTAAGCGGATGAATCGAACCATCCAGGAGCGTGTACCTAGTATGCTAGCCATGCAGGCCTACCAAAGAGCTTTTGGGCTGAGGCATTTAGTACAGCTGTGCACGTCATAAACAAATCAACTTTTAGTGGTTTGGATTTCCAGGTTGCAGAGGAGGTATGGACTGGAAAACCTCCCTCTTATGCGCATCTCCGTGTCTTTGGATGTGAGGCATTTTGCCATGTGCCCAAGGACAAGAGAAGTAAGCTGGATCCTAAGAGTGTCAAATGCATTTTCCTTGGTTATGGGGATGCAAGCGAGATGGGTTACCATCTTTGGGATCTACAGGTGCGAAAAGTCATCCGCAGTCATGATGCAATCTTCCATGAAGACAAGATGCATCGGCAGCCTGAGAGAGTTGTTGAGATCCACAAGGTCATATTTCAAGAGGAGCCAAGAGCTCCCGCATAGTCAATTGGACATACTACAGCTCTAGGCATATGCTCATGGTCAGGGTGTTGGACAGGCAGCTAAGCAGGCAGTAGAGCCTGCCGTGTGATGGTCTACTAGAGACATACGTCCACCTGATAGATTTCAGCCCTCGATGCATTATGTCTTGGTTACAGATGCAGGAGAGCCTTTCACTTATGATGAGGTAATGCACAGGGGTGATAGTCACTCTTGGGAGAGGGCTATGCAGTCTGAGATAGATTCCTTGCATTAGAATGAGACTCAGGTGCATCCTTTCATGTGAAACCTTACCAAGAGTGGTTTCATTCATATCATACTATTTCACGTTCTGTGTGCTTGGGTGATGACAGCTCTCTTGATATTGTGGGCATTGGTGATGTTAGGCTACAGTTTCCTTCTAGCAGTAGTTTTGTTATGTAGGATGTACGTCATGTACCTGCTTTGACATGCAGTCTGATCCTGTCAGTTGGACAGCTTGATGACACAGATTATCATGTATCTTTTGGAGACTCTGCATGAAAGATCACTCGTGGCAGACTTGTGATTGCGAGAGGTGCCAAGGCTAACAGCCTCTATCCCTTGATTGTATCCTCTTCTTTCCTTGATCATGTTTTGTCTGTGGATTCTATCCCACATGTATCTCTTTGGCATGCCTGTTTGGGCCATATGTCTTTGAAGGGAATGGAAATTCTTTTTGGTTTGCAGTACTTACCGCCCCTTGATTATACATGTTTTGATTCATGTGAGCATTGTCTTTATGGCAGGCAGACTAGGTTTATGCATAAGAAGTCTGGTAGACCACGCATGAGTGAGCCCTTGGCATTGGTACATTTGGATGTCTGTGGGTCCATGCCTTGTTAGTCTATGGGTGGTGCAAAGTATTTTTTTACGTTCATAGATTATTTTTCACAAAAAGTTTGAGCTTATCCCATTAAGCTGAAATCCAATATCTTGGCTGTGTTTCAAAGATGGCTTGCATTGGTTGAGAACCAATCTGGGTATAGGCTAAAATGCCTAAGAACAAATAATGGGGGTCAGTATGTCTCATGTCCTTTTGAGTAGTTATGTGATGAGATGGGTATTAAGCGTCAGTTGACCACCCCCTACACCCCCCTAGAATGATTTGGCTAAGCGGATGAATCGAACCATCCAGGAGCGTGTACCTAGTATGCTAGCCATGCAGGCCTACCAAAGAGCTTTTGGGTTGAGGCATTTAGTACAGCTGTGCACGTCATAAACAAATCAACTTTTAGTGGTTTGGATTTCTAGGTTGCAGAGGAGGTATGGACTGGAAAACCTCCCTCTTATGCGCATCTCCGTGTCTTTGGATGTGAGGCATTTTGCCATGTGCCCAAGGACAAGAGAAGTAAGCTGGATCCTAAGAGTGTCAAATGCATTTTCCTTGGCTATGGGGATGCAGGTGAGATGGGTTACCATCTTTGGGATCCACAGGCGTGAAAAGTCATCCGCAGTCATGATGTAGTCTTCCATGAAGACAAGATGCATCGGCAGCCTAAGAGAGTTGTTGAGATCCACATCCTCTGAATGTCCACCTTTTCAAATCTTGGCCAATTTTTGGCCTCTTCCTCGTCCGGGCTCCATTTCAGCCTCTGAAAAATCCTGCGGCCCGTCTTTACATCCCGCACTGACTGGCAGCTCCTGGCATCTCGCACGGCAGTCAAAAAATTTATCAAAAATCTGCAAGTGTCGCTTGGACACCTTTTAAAAGTTGTCTTTCACTTGGTGCTTAAAATCGTCCTAGGTGCAGCTGCCGCCTTCTATGTTAAATATATTTTCCCTAAATTTCAAATTCTTTGGCAAATTTTAGACACATCCCGGGCTCAAAACTGTGTCCGCAAACTGATTCCAATAACGTGGAATCAGCTGAAAAGACACTCTCTCAAACTCCTCAAGTAGGGTCATCGCAGGTCGATGATACATACAAACGATGGGATTCCGCACTGTGTATGTCCAATCTAGCTAATTCAAGATCAATTGGGAAACCCCTTTTACTAAAAACTGTTGAATACCACCTTGCTTGGCAATAGACAGTCTCATAATCAAGGCTTTATACTCCGCCATATTGTTAATGAATCCTGCCCCGAGATAAACAGCTAACTTCATCATAACTCTACGTCGGGGATCTTGGATTACTACTCCAACACTCCCTTTTTTATTATGTGTACGTCCACAATGGGTTTACATAGCCTGCCATCATGAACTCCTCTATTTGTAATTATGATAGTCAAAATTTAACATGTTTAGAGGGTGAACTGATGGCTCCATCCCACCTTCTTCATTAAACTCAATAGGGATACTTGTCAACATTCGTAAGCAGTGATGGCAGAAGACTTTGATCTCCCACACAAAGGTTCCGTCTTCTTGCTCAATCACTTTGTATCCTTTGCTCCACCAGATAAGTTTCCCCTAATGGTATCTCTGCTCCAGATATGGGTGCTCCAAATAAGGAATTAAGTGTCCCATCAACCAACTTTAAGCTCTTTTGCACGTCTCAAATCTTCCCCAACATGGACCTGCAATGCATTTACCCGTGTTAGCATAATTAGAAATAATAAGGTTTAATCTTATTAAGATTAACCTTATTTTTAAATTCTACTCCCTGCAAATCACCTAGTAGAGCCATAGACCTATTTGTCCCTATTCTGACAATCTTGTAGGGGCCATCCCATCTAGGTTCCAGCATCCCTGGAAACAGATCCCTACGCGCATCGTCATACAGAACTAATTGCCCTTTTTTAAAGGTATACTTCTTTGCTTTAAGGTTGTGCAACTGCTTCATCCGATGTTTAGCTACCTCCTGGTGTAATAAGATCTGCAATTTCAGCTCATCCAGGTGGGCTATGGTCGTGAAACATGCAAAGAGTGCATCCTCATCTCCCAAAGAGTGATTAATTGCAAACCGTATGGTTGGCAACTCAATTTCGAGGGGTAACACATACTCTTCCCCATAAACTAATTTAAATGGAGTATGGCCGGTAGCTCGCTTGAATGTTGTATTGTACGCCCATACTGCCACATACAACTTCCTGTCCCAGTCTCGTTTCTTCTCAGAGAATATTTTAGACAAGATACTCACAAGCTGCTTATTAGTACTTTTGACTTGTCCATTGGCTTGTGGATTATAGGGGATCGTTTTGTTGTGCTTGATTTGCGAAGCTTCAGTCACGTTTTTAATCACTTTATTCAAAAAGTGGATTTCATGGTCCGACACTAGTTCCTTCGGTGGACCGAAACGGCAGATAATCTGCTCTAAAAGAAAAATTGCAAACTCTTTTGCATTGTCCTGCCTCATCGCCCGTGCTTCTGACCATTTTGTAAAATAATCAGCTACTATAATGTACCTCTTTTGGGTAGTGGACGATGGGGTGATAGGACCCACAAAGTCAATGCCCCACTTCTCAAATGGAAGGATAGCCATGATAGACGTAAGTGTGTGTTTCCTATTCTCTCTACTGTCATGTCTTTGACAAGTATCACATCTCTTAACATACTCAAAGGAATATTGGAAGATGGATGGCCACCAATATCCAGCTCTTAAAGCTTTCTGTGTCATCAATCGTCCAGCAAAGAATCATGGCACTCTTCCAAAATGAAAGGAACCTCGTCAGGCATCACACATCGGCGGTAGATATCATAAACACCCTACCGATACAGTGTTCGTGTGATCAAGGAAAACTTCAAAGCATGTTTTCTGACTTTCCTCTTTTTGGACTTTGATAAACCAGCTCCAGTCTCTCCCATTGATAGATAATGCGTGATAGAAACATACCAAGATGGGATAGAAGCTGTATCAATTTGAAGCATTTCTTCAATATCACTTCCTTCAGCCAAAGTCTCTTTTGGCTCCCCGAAATCCACAAGGCATTCCACAATATATCCTGTAACCTCGGTGGCTTACTCTTAATCTCATAATCGAACTCCTGCAAAGTAATTAACCACTTTGTTAGACGATCAGGTGGTTGCAGCTTGTTCATAAGCAATCTAAGCCCTTCTACCTTCGTATAGAACACTACCTTCTCATAGAGGATGTCGTGCCTGAATTTTTTAGCTACAAAGACCATCGCAAGGCACAACTTCTCCATATAGGTGTAGTTAATTTTTGATATGCCCCATTTTCGACTAGAAAAAGCTATCGGATGATACCACTTTTCCTCCCAGATTTGGGCTAAACAGCAGCTGATACTATGCATGGTGGTTGCTGAGAATATGTAAAATATCTCGCCCCTTTTAGGTGCTTTTAAAACTGGTGCTTTTACTAGCTTCTTGTTCACATCCTCGAAAGCTACCTTACAAGGGTCGCTCCATACAAATAGATAGCTAAAAGATAATAAGTTCGTTAATGGCAATGTCCTTTCTGCCAAGGCATTTATAAACCTCTGATAGTACCCTATCGATGACAGAAAGCTATGTACCTCTTTTAGAGTGCATGGTGGACTCATAGCGACTATAACCTTGATCTTTTTAGGGTTAGTTGTGATCCCTACTGAACTGACCACATGGCCTAGCAATAGCCCATAAGGCACTCCAAAGACACACTTCCGTGGGTTTAAGAGCGATACAAAATTGTCTGCAGCGCTCAAATCACTTTCTTAAGATAATCAACATCCTTTCCCTTACAGTGGCTACCCCTAGGTCATCGAACAGTACTTTTAACTCATTTGGGAAAATGTCACCAAAGGTTTTGTCTGGTGTTCGTTGCCATGATCTAGGTGCATTGCACAAACCAAAGGCCATTACATGGTACGCAAAGGTACCAAAGACAGTAATAAAAGTCTTTTTCAACTTGTCCTCTTCTACAATTGCCATCTGGTTATAAACCGCAAAGCAATCCATAAACGAATATATTTCCCTACCCACTAATTGATCCAAAATCTGGTCAATAAATAGCAACAGGTAGTAATCCTTAACCGTCTGCTTATTCAGCTCTCTAAAATCTACACATAGTCGGATCTGGTTGTTTTTCTTCTTTTTGATAACAACTGGTGAACACTATTCCGTGTGTTGTACTTGGAAGATCAAACCAGCTTTCCGTAACTTCTGTAACTCCTCAAATAGCCCATCCCTCAATTCAAAAGGCATATGCCTTACTTTTTGATGCACAGGATGATTGCCTTCTTTTACAGGAATAGTATGAACAGCTGTGCTGGGAGGAATGCCTCTTAACTCGTCATAACTCCAAGCAAAGATGTCGTGGAATTCTTGAATCAAGGACACATAGTCCTCCCTTTCTGCTGAACTAAGCATGGAACCTAATTTAATTGGACGCGAATCATTTGGCATGCCAAGGTCCAACTCAATCACATCCACATCTCTTATCCTATCTTGCGGCTCTATCGGCTCATTTAGAGTTATTTGATAAATATTCTATGTAGTGGATCCCTCTTTAGATTCATCACTGGATGATGTCTCACTACCAGATGGATCATCTGGGGTCTCTAATTAAGTAGAGGATAGAGTAGCTCTCTCACTCTAAGGAGACTCAAGGTAAGCATCGACTATTACTCGATTAACACCTCTACCTAGAACCACTTGACCGGCGGGTATATCGACTTGACAGTCTATTCCTAAGATCCAAGGCCTGCCTAGCAAGACTCGATAGCTAGGACGTCCTGCAAATCTAAGTACCCTAAAGTCCAAGAAGTACTCGACACTTGCAATTATAACATGGACTTTAGTAACGCAGCCTTTTGGTTGCCTTCAACTATCATCAACCATTCTAAGAAGGGTGGAGCTATCATTTTGGATGCCTAGACCCAACCTCTCCATCAACTCTGAACTCATGATATTGACGGAGGACCCAGTGTCTACGATGGCATGCTCTACTAATATTCCATCCACGTATGTTGGAACCCTAGGGCAGTTCTTTTCAGCATGATCAAACCAATCTTCCTCTACTTGTGCTATGCCCAAAGATTCTACAATATACCCAATACACAGGATCTTCTTGAATTCCTTGCGTACTCCTGGAGATAATTTAATCAACTGTAAGAGGTTTACATCTGGTTTGACTTCGCAAAGAGAACTTGACAAATCAAAATCATGATAGGTAGCCAAAGCTCTCTTTTCTCACCAAACCATTCTTTCTTTTGGTCTCGGGACCGGCTTTGGTGCTTCTTTTTTAGCTCTTGCCTTCTTTCTTGGCACTTCCTCATCCTTCTTAGCATCGAATTTTTTGTCAACGGGCCTTAGAGGTCCCCCTTCCACGCTAGGATTCAGGACTTACGTCCCCTTATCCCCTTGCTTAAGGTTTTCCTCGACCAGTTTTGCATTATCTTTATCAGCCTCTTTAGCCTTTTGGCCTCTTGTCACGGCTCGTAGGTTAGAGGTTACAGCGTGATTGACGCGTACAGCCTCGATAAGGCTAACTCCATTGCCTTGTGGCAACTCTTCTATAGTGGTATTTCCCCTTTGCAGTATTTGTCTTGGTCCATCATTTTATGTTGTCCGCCACACCACTTACAGCTGAATCTTGAGGGTCCACCCTCTTTAGGGCGTCGACTCCCTATTAGATTCTACTGCTTCTTCAGGAAATTGACGTCAACAGCTATTTGCCGATATTGTTCAGAAATCATGTCGCTGTAGTGCTTCATCATATCCTTAGCTTCGCCAAGGACATTAGAGGCACTCGACTCATAGCCTTGATCATCTATCAGTCGTTCCATTGGCCTAACAATTTGATTGGGCATTGGTTGTTGACTCACAGGAACAACATTAGGGTTCGAAGCTTGGCCGCCAACATTTGGTGGAGCCAACTGACTAGCCATAGGCATAGTCACACTGGGAGGAGCTGGCAGGAAAGGTACATTTTGAACCATGCTTCCTCTCCCATTAGAGTTATTCATAGGCATCCCTTGAATTCCATTCATCAATGGTAAATTACCTCCAGGTACTAAACCCTCATTAAGATTTATTTGAGAGGAGAAGGCCGTTTGTAATCGTGACTCTACTCCTTCTGCCCGTGTGATAGCGGTGTCTATATCAGCTAAAGCCACACTGCTCAATTGTACCTGAATATTGAAATCCAATCCATGCAAGAAGTATTACAATTGGGCAGCCGGCGAAATAGGAATGTAAGTTTGTAACTTATGAAATACTTCCTTAAGCTTCTTGGCATAGGCTTTCACATTCTCATGGGGGTCTTGGCGTGTTACATTCAAAACATGCAACCAGTATCGGCCGCCTCTTTCAGGGGCATATTCTCCTCGGAAAGCTGCATAAAGTTGGTCGATTGTGGTGATGGTTCCAATCTCTATGCTATGATACCATACTGCAGCCCTTCCTTTTCATGTCATGTTAAAGAACATCATAAGATGTCCCTCATCTTGGATGCGGTAATTAAACATTAATCTTTGGAATTCACAAATGTGAAACTCCGCATCATCTTCAACTAACCCATTAAAAATGGGAAAAGGCACTCCTAAAGCTGGCAAATCTGGCGTCCCTGCAGGAATTGCAATGGGTTGTGCCATGACGACAATCAGATTGACAATAGGAGTTTGGACTGACGGGATCACACCCCCACTTGAAGTGGGTTGACTTGGTGGAAGAGAGGAAGAACTTGTGCTTCATCCTACACCTAAAGGACTATGTGCAGTAGTCGGGTCACTAAGACCACTCTCTCTTATGTGTATCGGGCTACTCCTTTGAGGAGAGTAGTGACTTACAATCTTCAACCGCCGTCTAGCCCTCTCAGCACATTCTTCTTTTTGTATTTTAGCTTGATGGTCCTTGTCAGAGGACATAAACCAACTTTTTGTCCCTAGAAACCCTAGATTCGAGAACCACCACTTGTTGGCAGCTCCCGATAGACTCACCACTAATGGGACCTCAAATGGGCCGCCACTGGCTATGGCACTAGCCAAACCTCATGCTCATAACAGACAAACACACCCTCACAGCCTCACGGGCCAGGAGCATCAATCTAGTGCTAAAGGATGAACTGTCCTAAAGCCTAATCTCTGCGTTTATAGCTTTGTAGTCCAAGGTTTTCCTTTCTATAACCTCCAAAGAGGGAGAACCCATAGACATTGGCCATAAATGCCACGATAATCACATACATGGGAGGCAACCACTCTGTGGAATCACTGCGGCCCCACTGCAGCTCTCCTACATCGCAGGGATTAGCCCCTTGATGCGCTGCTCAACATATAAAACAAATGAACAAACTCCACTCTTTCATTTCGAAAGTATTCCAGGAGATACCATGTGTCCTTACCAAATAATTCCTCAAGAAACGAACGTCTTTCCTACGGCTTAGGATGCCTTTTTACACTCAAGCGTGGGTCATCATCATTGAAAACAGGTGCTATGCATCCAGTCCTTCTTTATTCTAATACCCTGGTTTACATGCACATGCAAAGTGAATGATCCTAAAGTGCTCAAACATGATTTCCAATGAGACACATGTTGTGCACAACCAGGCTTTCCAATCCTTATTCCCTAATCCGTTGCGGCGATGCAAGGATAGCACCGAGATAACACTCGTGCTACTATCCTCTTAATTAAAATAAAACGGACTGTATGTCATGATATGCATAAAAAAATCAGCAATAATCAGCACGCAAATCACACCATTCAAACCTCCCAACCCCCTATATTCAGGTATTGCTTTCATTGCATAGATGTAGAGGTTCATTTTGTCATGTTTTGATGTATAGAAAGCAATAAATCACAAACTTTGACAAAGAGATAGTGCAAACTGAGGCTAAACCTTATGCTTTGCCACTACCACACATCCACAAACAATCATTATATTTTTCCTTATCTTTGTAAGATTTATTTCTATTTTTCTTATTTTTTTGATTTATTTGGCAATAAAATATGCTATTTTTTGATTTTTTTTGTTCTAATCATTTTAGCATACTAATATTCAATTTATCTTCCATTTTCTCCCCATGGGAACACCTTTCACCCACCCGAAACGGAAAAACTACAATTTTACCGCTTAAAAACCACATTTTGAGTTTACGAGAATTAAATAGAGCATGTAAATCATTGCAAAATCAAAATTTTCTGATACACAGCAATTAATCATGATGCAAGCAGCACAGAAACAAATTTTCATCCAATAAGAACATAATTATAATCATAAACCATAAAAAATCTTTCATTTTCTTCATAAAAATGGTCATACAGTGTTTTTACGTAACCCGAGACATCTTGAATGACTGCATAACCAGCAGACGGAGCCTCCATTTCTCTCAATCCAATGCTGCACATCAATCTTCAGCATCTCCATCACCATTTCCTTCATTCTCCCTCCCAATTCCTCCTTCAAGATGGTACACATGAACAACCCATAGAGGGGAGAGAGAGGGAGGAGAGAGAAAGACTAGATTCTGATCTCTTCTAGGATATGATACCATACTACAGACCTTCCTTTTAAGATGTCGTGTTAAAGAACATCATAAGATGTCCCTCATCTTGGATGCGGTAATTAAACATTAATCTTTGGAATTCACAAATGTGAAACTCCGCATCTTCTTCAGCTAACCCATTAAAAATGGGCAAAGGCACTCCTAAAGCTGGCAGATCGAGCGTCCCTGCAGGAATTGCAATGGGTTGTGCCATGACGACAATCGGATTGACAATAGGAGTTTGAACTGACGGGATCACACCCCCACTTGAAGTGGGTTGACTTGGTGGAAGAGAGGAAGAACTTATGATTCCTCCTGCACCTAAAGGAGTATGTGTAGCAGTTGGGTCACTAAGACCACTGCCGCTTATGCGTATTGGACTACTCCTTTGAGGAGAATAGCGGCTTACAATCTCCAATCACCGTCTAGCCCTCTCAGCACGTTCTGCTTTTTGTATTTTGGCTTTACGGTACTTGTCACAGGACATAAACCAACTTTTTGGTCCCTAAAAACCCTAGATTAGAGAACCACCACTTGTTGGCAGCTCTCGGCGGTAGATGCACCACTGATGGGACCTCAAATGGGCCAGCACTGGCTATGGCACTAGCCGAACCTCATGCGCATAACAGACAAACACACCCTCACGACCTTGCGGGCCAGGAGCATCAATCTACTGCTAAAGGACGAACTGTCCTAAAGCCCAATCTATGCATTTATAGCTTTGCTGTCCAATGTTTCCCTTTCCATAAACTCCACAAAGGACGAACCCATAGACATTGGCCATAAATGCCACGATAATCACATACATGGGAGGCAACCTCTTGGTGGAATCACTGCGGCCCCACTGCAGCTCTTCTACATCGCAGGGATTAGCCCCTTGATGCGCTACTCAACATCTAAAACAAACGAACAAACTCCACTCTTTCATTTCAAAAGTATTCCAGGAGATACCATGTGTCCTTACCAAATAATCCCCCAAGAAACGAACGTCTATACTACGGCTTAGGATGCATTTCCACACTCAAGCGTGGGTCATTGTCATTGAAAATAGGTGCTATGCATCCAGTCCTTCTTTATTCTAATAACCTAGTTTACATGCACATGCAAAGTGAATGATCCGAAAGTTCTCAAACATGATTTCCAACGAGACACGTGCTGTGCACAACGAGGCTTTCCAATGCTTATTCCCTAACGCATTGCGGCGATGCAAGGATAGCACCGAGATAACACTTGTGCTACTATCCTCTTAATTAAAGTACAACAAACTCTACGTCATGATATGCATCAGAAAATCAACAATAATTAGCATGCAAATCACACCATTCAAACCTCCCAACCCCCTACATTTAGGTATTGCTTTCGTTGCATAGGCATAGAGGTTCATTTTGTCATGTTTTGATGTATAGAAAGCAATAAATCACAAACTTTGACAAAGAGATAGGGCAAACTGAGGCTAAACCTCATGCTTTGCCACTAGCACACATCCACAAACAATCATTATATTTTTTCTTATTTTTCCAAGATATATTTCTATTTTTTTCATTTTCTTGATTTATTTGGTAATAAAATATGCTATTTTCTAATTTTTCTATTTCAATCACTTCAAAATACTAACATTCAATGTATCTTCCATTTTTCCCTCATAGGAACATCTTTCACCCACCCGAAACGAAAAAACTACAATTTTACCGCTAAAAAATTGCATTTCGATTTTACAGGAATTAAATAGAGTATGTAAATCATTGCAAAATCAAAAAAAATTTATACACACCAATTAATCATGATGCAACCCAGCACACAAACAAATTTTCATCCAATAAGAATATACTTATCATCATAAACCATAAAAAATCGTTCATTTTCTTCATAAAAATGGTCATACCATGTTTTTACGTAACCCGAGACACCTTGAATGACTGCATAACCAGCAACAGAGCCTTTGTTGCTCTCAATCCAATGCTGCACATCAATATTCAGAATCTCCATCAATCTCCATCACCATTTCCTTCATTCTCCTTCCCAGTTACTCCTTCAAGATGGTACACATGAATAGCCCATAGAGGGGAGAGAGAGGGAGGAAAGAGAAAGACTAGATTTTGATCTCTTCATCCAGACAACCATATATTGCACGAAGATTAGCGATATGATCAGCCAAGAGGGAGAAGTTGATACCCAATCTTTGTTGCATGAGGTACTTGCAACCTCCGAATTCATGATCCATTAGGGGGAGCGAAATTTGCGCCACCTGCATCACGCCATTTTTTCCACGCCATGCTCCACGTTTTTTCCACAAAAATGAAGAGGGGGGGGGGGGGGGGGGGTTTTAGAAGTCCCAAAGGGCACCTCCCCTTTGGTCCTCTCAATGTCCACCTTTTCAAATCTTTGCCAATTTTTGGCCTCTTCCTTGACCGGCCTCCATTTCAGCCTCTGAAAAATCCTGCGCGTCTGTCTTGTCATCCCGCATTGACTGGTAGCTCCTAGTATCCCGCACTGACTGGCAACTCCTGGCATCCCACATGGTAGTCAAAAAAATTATGAAAAATCCGCAAGTGTCACTCGGGTGCCTCTTAAAAGCCGTCTTTCACTTGGTGCTTAAAATCGTCCTAGCTGCAGCCACCGCCTTCGATGTTAAATATTTTTTTCCTAAATTTCAGATTTTTTGGAAAATTTTAGGCACATCCGAGGCTCAAAACTCCGCTCTCATACTGATGGGACCTCAAATGGGTCGGCACTAGCTATGGCACTAGCCGGACCTCATGCTTATAACAGACAAATACACCCTCACAGCCTCGCGGGCCAGGAGCGTCAATCTACTGCTAAAGGACAAACTGTCCTAAAGCCTAATCTATGCGTTTATAGCTCTGCAGTCCAACGTTTCCCTTTCTATAAACTCCAGAGAGGGAGAGCCCATACACATTGGCCATAAATGCCACGATAATCACATACATGGGAGGCAACCTCTTAGTGGAATCACCGCGGCCCCGCTGTAGCTCTCCTACATCGCAGGGATTAGCCCCTTGATGCACTACTCAACATATGAAACAAACAAACAAACTCCACTATTTCATTTCGAAAGTATTCCAAGAGATACCATGTGTCCTTACCAAATAATTCCCCAAGAAATGAATGTCTATCCTATGGCTTAGGATGCCATTCCACACTCAAGAGTGGGTCATCGTCATTGAAAACAGGTGTTATGCATCCAGTCCTTCTTTATTATAATACCCTGGTTTACATGCACATGCAAAGTGAATGATCCTAAAGTGCTCAAACATGATTTCCAATGAGACACATGCTATGCACAACTAGGCTTTCCAATGCTTATTCCCTAACGCGTTGCGGCGATGCAAGGATAGCATCGAGATAACACTCGTGCTACTATTCTCTTAATTAAAGTACAACAAACTCTACGTCATGATATGCATCAGAAAATCAGCAATAATCAGCACACAAATCACACCATTCAAACCTCCCAACCCCCTATATTTAAGTATTGCTTTCGTTGCATAGGTGTAGAGGTTCATTTTGTCATGTTTTGATGTATAGAAAGCAATAAATCACAAACTTTGACAAAGAGATAGGGCAAACTGAGGCTAAACCTCATGCTTTGCCACTACCACACATCCACAAACAATCATTATATTTTTTCTTATTTTTCCAAGATGTATTTCTATTTTTTTCCTTATTTTTCTCATTTTTTTGATTTATTTGGCAATAAAATATGCTATTTTCTGATTGTTTTTGTTCCAATCACTTCAGCATACTAACATTCAATTTATCTTCCATTTCCCCCCCATGGGAACACCTTTCACCCACCCAAATTTTGTTAGAAATGCGGGATCTAGAGCATGACATAACCGGAAGCTATGGAGGATGGAAGGAGAAGTGTAGACTCATGATGGAATGGACACTGTTTGTTACACAAGTGAATTAGGTTCCAAGATTGAGACTTGGACTCATAAACACAATCTTGTGTATGTGGACAATGACATTGACACTTTACTGAAATGAAAAGAGTACTATCATTGCATTAAGAAAGGAAGCAAGTACAATGCTTTATAGGAAAGTAGGAAACTGCAGTAGGCACCATTGTGGATATGGGATAAGTTAGCCTGCATGTCCTTGACCCTGAGACTCCATACAAAGAGGCTGTTTGAGTGTGATTGCTGATTCTCAACACCCCTCCTCAATCACAACTAGGAAAGGCACAAAGTGTGTAGAGGCTGTAATGAGAACCACCTGCAAAGTGTGGGTATACCACAGACATGGCAAAACACCAGAGGCTGTCACAGAAAAAGCTAAGTGTGGGAACCATAAACATGGTGGACATCCAGAGGCTGTAACAGGGGCCTCACAAAGTGTACAGGGACTGTAATGCCAAGTTACATAAGGAGTTTACATAGCTTATGGCAGGAAGCATTAGGGCAAGGAAAAATACAAGGCTATTAAAACAGTCTATCAGAATTATGAGAGTACAAGGACTGATGAGTCTTGTCCTTCCGATCCTGGTGATCTTCATCTTCTGCTTCCTTTGCTTCATTTTCTTCTTCTTCTTTGACTGCGACTAGATAGGCCTTTTGGGATCTCTTTCTTGCGTGGCAGAACTTCTCGGTGTGTCCGGTCCTTTTGCAGAAGTCACAAAAGAGCTGATCTTTCTTGCCTTTGTACCTGTTGCCAACATATAATGCATGCTCATCTCTAGAGGTACTTGGTTCTTCTTTAGTTTTTAGCTTCTTTTCTTCTTCTAACAGTGATGCCTGGATATCAACAAGTTCAGGATTTGGCATGTTGATTAAAGTTGTTGATACGTTATTATATTCAGGAGGCAAGCTCTTAAGTAGAACACCGATGCAAACATCTTCATCCATTTTAATGTTGATTCCTGCAAGTTGGGTTAGGAGTCCTTCCATGTAATTATGATGTGTGGCAAGTGATGTGCTGGACTTCATTTCAAGCCTGAAGAATTCAATTAGGAGACCATACTTTGATGATTTAGATTGTGCACCGAATAGGGTGTCAAGTCTTTTCCATGTATCCTGTGAGGTCTCACAGTTATCCACGTGATGGATATAACTGTCATCTAGCTCCAATTTGATAATGGCCTGGGCTCTGTCATCATTCTTTTGCCAAGTAGTTGCAAGGTCCGCGTCCCGCGGTTTCTTCTCTTTGCCATTTGTGATGGCCCAGAGACCCTTCTTCATCAGGATGAGCTTGATGCGGGTTTGCCAGGTGTGGAATCCGACTCCTTTGAATCGAGCATTTGGCGAGTCTTTGCCCATGTTAGATTTACGGGAACAGTAGCAAATCAACTTCAGACTTTATTAGATTTGAGCAACAGAAGAATTGATTGAGAGACACAAGTGCTAAAAAGCACTAACTGAGTGTCAATGAATACCAAATCTGCAAAAGTCTTTTACTCCAAGTGATCTTCCCCTTCTTGATTTGATGCTGATGTCTTCAGATCTGAGTGACAGTACTTTAACGAACTTCAGAGAGTATTGCTCAGTGATTAAAATCACTGTTGATAACTTCAGTGAGAGAAACAGTGAAAAATGTCAAGATTTTGAAGCTTTTGGCTATGGTGGAATTAGGGTTTCTGAGACAGGGGCCTGATTTTTTGCTTATTGCAGGAGCTACAGTGCATCATTTTCAAAAATTTTTACATATCTAGGAAGCTTATGTCATGGGCTACCAAAGCCCCATGGAGATTGTGCAGATCGTGGTCAGTATGCAGCGCGCAGGTGCCGCGAACAGAATTGGCGCAGATCTGGACAGCAAGGTTGAATTTCTGCAATGCTGGAGCCACGGAGCATCAATGTCATTGATTATTGTGCCAAGATGAAGCGCCTTGAGCAGAGGAACAACTCTCTAGAAGAAATCGTGGGCTGAAATGGCCTGGTTGAAGAGTTATGGAAGCTCCAAGCAAGGTAGGTCCTGTCTGGCTATGGCAGACACAGAACAGAGATTGGGGATTTTCACAATGCTGAGCTCCAGATGGTCCAATATCCTGGATTGATGTGATACATGGAAGCTTTATGAGTTGGGGAATACTTTTCCAGAAGGAAGCTCCAAGAGATTTGACCTGTGGAGTGAGATATAAGCAGTTCAATCTGACAGGGTGCTGCTGGCTATGGAGCATGACATAACCGGAAGCTATGGAGGATGGAAGGAGAAGTGTAGACTCATGATGGAATGGACACTGTTTGTTACACAAGTGAATTAGGTTCCAAGATTGAGACTTGGACTCATAAACACAATCTTTTGTATGTGGACAATGACATTGACACTTTACTGAAATGAAAAGAGTACTATCATTGCATTAAGAAAGGAAGCAAGTACAATGCTTTATAGGAAAGTAGGAAACTGCAGTAGGCACCATTGTGCATATGGGATAAGTTAGCCTGCATGCCCTTGACCCTGAGACTCCATACAAAGAGGCTGTTTGAGTGTGATTGCTGATTCTCAACAAATTTTACCGCTTAAAAATCACAATTCGCGTTTACAGGAATTAAATAGAGCATGTAAATCATTGCAAAATCAAAATTTTCTGATACACATCAATTAATCATGATGCAACCAGTACACAAACAAATTTTCATCCAATAAGAACATAATTATCATCATAAACCATAAAAAATCCTTCATTTTCTTGACTGCATAACCAACAGATGGAGCCTCCATTGCTCTCAATCCAATGCTGCACATCAATCTTCAGCATCTCCATCACCATTTCCTTCATTCTCCTTCCCGGTTTCTCCTTCAAGATGGTACACATGAATAACCCATAGAGAAGAGAGAGAGGGAGGAGAGAGAAAGACTAGATTCTGATCTCTTCATCCAGACAGCCATATCTCGCGTGAAGACCGGTGATATGATTAGCCAAGAGGGAGAAGTTGATGCCTAATCTTTGTTGCATGAGGTACTTGCAGCCTTGGAATTCATGATCCACGAGGGGGAGCGAAATTTGCGCCGCCTGCATCACGCCATTTTTTCCACGCCATACTTCACGTTTTTTCCACAAAAATGAAGGGAGGGGGGTTAAAAGTCCCAAAGAGAACCCCCCTTTGGTCCTCTCAATGTCCACCTTTTCAAATCTTGGCCAATTTTTGGCCTCTTCCTCATCCGGGCTTCGTTCCAGCCTTTGAAAAATCATGCACGTCCGTCCCGGCATCCCGCACTGACTGGTAGCTCCTGGCATCCCGAACGGTAGTCGAAAAAATTATCAAAAATCTGCAAGTGTCGCTCGAGCGCCTTTTAAAAGTCGTCTTTCACTTGGTGCTTAAAATCGTCCTAGTTGCAGCCGCTGCCTTCGATGTTAAATATTTTTCCCATAAATTCGAGATTTTTTGGAAATTTTTAGGCACATCCCAAGCTCAAAACTCCGCTCTCAGTTAATTTTGAACGGAATGTTATAGTTGAGACTTCAAGCTTGTGTGTGTGACCGCTGATAGCGTTTAAGCTATATTAGCAAGTGTGGGACATAGAATAAGTTTGTGGATTAAGGCTATGTGTGAATGGTATTACAGACCTTAGAGTATTGTAATCGCTTTAGTTATACGGGTATTTGAATATGAAGAAAATGAGTGGAGAGCATACGACTCCTCTCTATGGCTCCAATCCTTCTCTCTCTCTCTCTCTCTCTCTCTCTCTCTCTCTCTCTCTCTCTCTCTCTCTCCCTTCTAACAACCCGATTAGAATTCTCATGGATGACTCCTCGTACTTTGCTCCTGTCAGGAGTGTTGTTTCTTGCCTGAAAATTGTGATGACACACCTCGCAAATTTAGGAGCTCTTCTTTTTCTATGAGATTTTTCAAAAATGGATGAAAAGCAACTTGCTTTCTACATGTCACCCTATTCTAAAAGTTCTCTATACCTTTTTAGGATATTTACAAGAAAGAATATCAAAAATAGACTAAAATTGTCCCAAATTTTCATATTTCTGAATCAACAATACTATAGACACTAACACTAATGACTAATATGATCTGGGAGAAATCTAACTAGGTGTCCCGGTATTTTACCCCCCTTTCGGAGCTAATGGAAGAATCAGATTGGCGGGTCTGAGCAGCATAGAAGAAGCTACTATTTGATGCATGTTTTTTGTCTACAAGGGATTTATCTTCTCAAGATGTAGAAATAAATCGATAGGCTTCACCTCTATGAGTATTCTTCTACATCTTCTATTTCTTCAAACCCCTTCTCTTTCGTCCATTGCTCTCCTTGAATATCCCTTCACCCTATTGTCTCATACCCCCGTGGAAGACTTTTGACCCCAAATGCTCCGACAATGGTGAACCTGACGTGAAAGTCAAGGGCACGTGTGTAAAGATGGGGGATTCTGCTAGTTCAAGTGGTGGTGATGATTCAACAGATGATTGCTTTGTGGGAGCAACAATAACAATAATAGTTGTTGTTACAACAGTGGATGCAAACTCTGTAGGAAGTAGAAAGAATTGATTTCTTAATTGTGAATGGATTGCGCAGACAGTGGGATAGGAGTTGAGGCAGTTTAAGAGTCAAAATGTTTCATCCTTCGTCTAGTTATATGAAGAAAATATGTTGTTTCATGGGGTACCATAGTATGCATGAAGTCAATATTTCTCCCATTTGGCCATGCATGCATTACATGATTGGATTGATGAGTTACACCGAAGAGATGTTGATTGGGTAGCTTTTAAGAAAGCTTTGAGGAAAGAGTTTTTCTTGAAAGATGTAAGATTGGTAACTAAAAAGACATTTACAGATTGGATTGAAAAGCCAAAGAAAGGGTTGGTTGCTACAACTTTGCTCCGTGAATTTGAAATTTGATATACGCAATTGGATGCAGATGAGTAGCAATCATTGGAGAGTAAAAAAAATGATTTGTTTCTGAAGGGCTACAGATCTTTTCTTGCAGGAGAAGCTGATTGATCGTTTAGAAGATGCCTCTTTGACAGTACATATATAGGTACAAGCACCACACATTTCAGTGCTAAGAAGGGGGTTGAAATTGCAGTGAAGGCGCCTATGGCTATGGCAGAACAACCAGCTATACTTGTTGGTCCCAGGCTCTTAAAGGTGATGTTCTAGATGAATTAATCAAAGACATGCATGAATTGAGGCTAAATTTGATAGAAATCTATGCAAAGGTCAAAAAAGTTGGATGTTATGGTAGAAGAGAAGGGTTACTGATTGAACACTATACTAGGAAATTTGGAAATTCTCATATAGTTTGGGAGTTTCCAATATAGTTAATATTTGGCCACACAATCAAATCTTATCCCCTTACTTGAAAGTGGAGTCTACCCTAATTACCATCTTTGTTGTCTTTCCAACTCCCACTTTGAAGCATGGGTTAAGACTTAGCCACATGGCCAAATCTTTATCCCTTATTTGAAAGTGGGACTTGGGAGATTCCCAAATTCTCTAATCTGGTGTTAGTGGAAAATAGCCCAAACACTGTACAAAGATGGATACAAGATGAGATGCATTTGGTGTGACAATTTACAACATGAAAATCAAGACTGTATAACCTACCCTGAAGAGGAAGGGAAAAGGTTAGCCTTTTGGAAAAATGGCAAAATACATGCAATAGAAACTAGTCTTCCAATAGAGCCAAATTTTGGAAATGGTGGCATGTAGAAGAGGTTGGAAGAGATGGCAACAAGGACAACATTTATTGTCATAGATGCAGCAACATCATATGGGTTGATAATTGAAAGGACCAAAGAAGCTCGTAAAGGAGGCATGACTGAAGCAAAATCTCACCTTTGGATGCATGCATTAGATTGCATGGAAAAAGGAAAATAAGTAAAGTCTAAATTGGCTTATGCAAGTCAGAGTATACGAGGGAGAATAGGATGGAGTGCACCACTGGATTCATTTTAAGCCTATGCTTATTTGACTGAGGTTCATAATCAATAAGATCTTGTAGAAGAAAACAGAACAAAAGATAACGACACTACTGAGACTACTGGTCCTTCCTCTTCAGGCCTATCTAAACACATAACACAAAGTAAAATGGAGCAATAGAAAGAGGCTAAAAAAGAAATACCTGAGAATGTTATGGAGGATGCATCTCAAGAGAAGAAATAAGAAGGGAAGAAAAGGGGCAAGCAATCCAATTACAAGTTACAATTGGATCTTGAGATTGCCACAAACCTTAAAAGAGTCTTGGAAGATCGCATACTTGGTATAGAGTGAAATTCACACTTGGCAAAGTTCTTGGAATCGCGAAGTGTGAATTTCATGATGCAATCATTGATATGTTGAAATGAAAAAGACAGTTTGATGGTGAAGTTTTGCAAGCATTGATGTAGGTTGACAAAGACATAGAGAAACAACTTCGGAGGGAATATGATGATGCATGTAATGCTGACTTGGAGCATGTTGATATTGAAAATGGTTTAAATATGAGCGTACACAACAAGCTTGTGGCTGAAATTGTTCTTATGGAAAACAATAAGCATAGAGAGAAGGTTATGTATAATGGGGATGTTCATCAACAAGTACATGAAGAAGAAGATGCTCATTTTATTCCAAGTAGTCATTATTCATGAATGCATTGGGCTTGTGCTACAATAGAGACAATTGTTAAAGTGGGAGAAAGAGAGACGCCTTGCATAGCTCTCTTGGATCATGGTTCAGATATTAATGTTATGGTATGCAGCTTGTATGAGAATGGAGGTTGGTCGATTGATGTAGATCCAAGATGGAGCATGCGAGCATTAAAAAATTCTTGAGGGGAAATTTATGTGACTTGTCTAAATAATGTACCCGTGACTATTGGAGATATTAGGGATGAATATCATTTTTTTGTGCAGGATTCATATAGTTATCTGGTCCTTTTGGGACGCAGCCCTATATTTCAGAATCAAGGCTAGAAAACAAAGCCTTGGATGATGGTTTTTCATATGCTTTTGTTCTAAGTAAAGACAATACAAATTCGGTACAATTTCTCACTGTTTGTATGAATCATCCCCTAAATCGCGATAGGCTGCGGGATAGTCCTATGCCACCTAATGCACGAGAGTTTAAGGGTTTTTAGATAGCACTGCTGTAAATGGAGGCTATGGCAGTGCCTTTAGGAAGATAATTATGTCTCCAAGAAAGGGAAAAACTTTGTTTATGTTTGGATTGCAGGAATGGATAGCATGTAGTCTTGGCAGTTTTAAGAATATTTCAACCATGTGTAGGACTGAAAAGAAATATGTAGGATGGGTCGAAAGAAAGCTGAAGACATATAGTTTGATGGCTGCAAATGAAGGTATTTCAGGGCTGGTTGATTTTGATAGAGTGGCTGAAATTTTTGCAGCAATTAATGCTAAAAAAAGGACATAAAAAGAGGTTATTTATGTTGACACTTTAAAGATGTATGAATTCATTCAAGAGTTTACTCAGGATGAATGTTATGGGCTACAATATGGCCTGCAAAATAGGGCTAAAGCAAGGGTGGATACAAAGTACAAAACAATTGCAAAGAAGGTTAAGCCTATGGCTTTGCCTTTACGGCCTAAAAGTGATGGGTTGGTTGAAAAAGTGACTCAACAGCCTAGTTTACGGGATCCACATGGAGTAGGACATAAATTTACAAGTGAAACTTTACAAGAGCTAAAAATTGGTGATACAAGCTTTCTTTTGCCTGCAGAAAGAGATTATTTCTTGCAAATGTTGGCAAGGCATGGGAAAGCCTTTGCGTTTTAGCCAGATGAAATTGGATGTGTTGATCTAATCATAGTTGTACCTATGGTGATCTTTACAGTACCTCATGTGCCATGGAATTTAAAGCCTATTCTAATACCTCGGGTATATTTGCCTAAGTTGCTAGAGCTTTTAAACAAGAAGATCAGGATCCAAATTTTGGAGTCCTCTTCAGCTCCATATTTGAATTGGTGGTTTACTGTTCCAAAAAATAATGGTGCTTTGAGGTTTATACAAGATTTACAACCAGTTAATAAGGTCACCATAAGGAATGTTGGATCAAACTGATAGTGGATGAATTTGCAAAAGCATTTGCAAGAAAGGCAATTTACTCTATGGGAGATCTACATTTAGGATGTGATCAGTTTAAGCTTGCTTTAGAAACCCCGGATATCACTACCATGAAGACACCACTTGGATTGGTTAGGATGTGTACACTTCCACAAGGAGAAACCAATACAACAGCTCATATGATGAATGAACCACATATTCAAAAATTTGGAAATTTTCATAAAGTTTGGGAATTCCTAATGTGCTTAACATGTAGACACTAGGTCAAATCTTATTCCCTTACTTGAAGGTGAAACTTTTCCTAGATACTATATAAGCAATTCCCCCCAAGTCCCACTCTCAAATATGGGGTTAAGATTTAGCCACTTGGTCAAATCTTTACTCCTTATTTGAAAGTGGAACTTGGGAGATTACCAAAGTCTCTAATATAGTATTAATGCTATGCATAAAGTTTTGAGGGAGTATATTCATCTATTGATCTTACCCTTTCTTGACGATGTGCTGATAAAAGTGTATGTTATTCATGAGAAGAATGAAGAGCTGAATGAGTAGGGATGTAGAAGATTTGTGGCTGCTCATATTGTTGATTGTGATAGGATTTTGAGCCGTCTTGAAGAAGTGCATTTAACTCTGTCTAGGAGAAAAGTTGGTTTTTGGAGTGGAGGAAGTATTGGTTGTTGGGCACATGTGTGGACCATATGGAAGAAAGCCCTCTCCACACCAGTGAAGATTGATGCCATAAGCATGATGCGGGAGACATGTTTGAATGTATCTGAGGTGAGAAGATTTTCGGGTGCATGTGTTTCTTACTTGATATGGATTCCACATTTTTCTCATGTGGTTGAAAGTTTACATTAGCTCTTGAGAAAAGGACAAAAGTTTTTGTGGGGTAAAAAACATACAAAGGTAGTTCAGAAGTTAATGAGCTTATTGACTTCAGCCCCAACACTAAAGAGAGTTAATTATGAGAATGGGTAGCCTATTATTTTCACCATGGATACAAGCCCAGTTCGCATTAGTTGGGCAATCGTTCAAGATGATGTTGATGGGAATAGGTATGCCATTTGGTTTGGATCAAATGTCCTCAATGAACAGTAATGAAAATATTCTCAAGTCAAAAGAGAGCTTTGCGGTGTAGTGACAATCCTTAAGTGTGATAGGGAGTATTTTATGGGAACTCATGTAGTGGTAGAGACTGATTTTCTACCTTTATTGGGCATGGTAGTAAATTGCTCAACTCTTGATATTGCCATATAAAGGTGTGGATTGCATATATAAATTCACTTAACCATGATTTTCAGCATATTATAGGTAGAGAAAAACCCGTGGCTGACATGATTTCATGAGCAAGGTTTTAAGATGAAGAGGAGCTGATGGAAGATGAAGAGGACAATGTGATAGGTGCTGAAAATGACTTTATGACAGTAGAAGGGAATGAGTATGCAACTGTTGTTACTACAGCTAGAACTGTTGTAATAGAGATTTCAGTAGTAAGAAAAGAGCTTATAGCCATGGAGAAGAGATGGGAAGTAGAGAGAAAACATCATCAATATTATGCTTCAATGAGAACACAAATTTTGAAAGATTTGTATGAGGATGATTGGCTGAAAATAGGCCAATATCTCAACCTCATGACAAAGAAGACTGAGTGATCTGAAGCTGAATTCAAAAGGATTAAAAGAAAATATTATAGGGTTTTCTTAAAAGATGTATAAAGAAAGGAGCTCCAGTATGTGTATTGAGAGACAGGGCTTCTCAACAATAGGTGATGCATGAGTTTCATGAAAGTTTATGGGCTAGACATAGAGGAGTTTCGGGTACATTTTCCAAGATCAAAGAGAAGTATTTGTGGCAGAACATATGTAAAGATGTGGAGAATCATGTGGAATCATGGAGTGACTGTCAGATGTAATCCATGGTAAGCATAGAGATGGGTTGCAACCAATCTATCCATTGTCTATGCATTACAAATGGGTAGTTGATTTGGTTACCATACCTACACGTTTATAGAATATGAGGTATCTTGTGCTTTCACAAGATGACTTGAAAAATCAAGTGGAGGATAGTACAAAGACTACTCAAGCACTTTGCACGTTCTTATTAGAAGAAGTCTTTTGCAGGTATGGTTATGTTGGTAAAGTGGTTGCTAATAGAGGAGAATTGGATGTAGAAGATGAGGCTCGTGACTTCTTTTCATGATTGGGTATCAAGTTGGCTTTCACTTCAGCCTACAATCCTAAAGCAAATGGAAAAAGTGAAAAAGGTCATCATCCTATCATTAAGGCATTAGCAAAGTCATGCAAGGGTAGGATGAAAGAGTGGCCAAGAATGTTATTCTTTGCTTTATGAGTTGATAGGGTAGGGAGTCTTCATCATATGAGTTCAAGGAGTTGGATAGCAAGCATGAACATGAGAATATGGAAGAAGAAGAGGTAGAAGATAAAGACATTGACATGGCAGAGGATACTTCTTCTCACACTACAGATCCATAAGACTTTGGAACATGCCGGAGAATGTGTAAGTTAATAGGAGGTGGATGTTCTACCGCTACAGGAACACAATGTGAAAAACTCTAGAGTACATCATCATTTGGCTTTCTTATTGATCTAGAGAGTCAATGCCATATTAGTCATTTATGTTAGTCTTTCTAGTGTGGATGGTTAAAAAATACTAGATTTTTGTACAAGTTTAGCCTATTTTTTATATTTTGGATATTATTTCTTGTGAATATCCAAAAGCTGTAGACAATTTCTAGAATAGGATGACATGTAAAAAAAATAGGTGGCTTTTAGTAAATTTTAGCAGATTTAATGCAGAAAGAAGGATTTATAGGTAGCAAATAGTACTCCCAACAATTGGGAGAACAAATAGTGATTTGGGAGAATTCTAACCATGTGTCCTAGTATTTTACCCCTCTTTTGGAGCCAACGTAAGCATTAGATTGGCAGTCTAAGAAGTACAGAAGAAGCTATTGTTTAATGCACATTTTTTGTCTACAAGGGATTTATCTTCTCAGGATGTAGAAATAAATTAACAGGCTTCACCTCTATGAGTATTCTTCTACATCTTCTATTTCTTCAAACTCCTTCTCTTTCATAAATTGCTCTCCTTGAATCTCCCTTCACCCTACTCTCTCTTACCCCTGTGGTAGACTTTCGATCTCAAACACTCCGACAACATGAAGGTAACCCTCCCATAAACAAAAACCACCACAAAACGGAGGACAAACCACACAAAATCTATGTGTATGGCTTTGCCATTAATATCCAAACTAAAAAAAAAACCATAAATCTCTCTCTTAATAATGAATAAATTTGGAATCTTCATCATCTTCATCCATAGCTTCAACCATTCTACACAAAAGAAGAGCAAAGGGAAAATAGGAATTTCTACACAAAAGACAGAGGAGAGAAGAATTTTGGCACTACCCAAAAGGAGAATGTGTGTATCTTGGAAGAAAGGAGAGAAAGAGGAACATAATCAACCATGCATATATTGAATCTTATTGATGTACTTGATTTTATGTATTGAATCTTGGGCTCCGCCCATACATGTTGCAAGAATGCCCTTTGAAAATTTATTGGAATGCACTATTTATGTGATCATTTTATAGTGATAAAAACCATACAACCACAAGTTCATGTTATACTCCCTAACACTTTCCCATATGGGATCATCGATGTAATACCTTGCATTGAAGAGATGCATGTGTGATGAAAACTTGGTATGTTGTAAACAATACAACATTTGTTTGTATGCTCCTCAATACATGTAAGAGATGGCTCTCTATTTATTCTTGGCTTTGTCTCCTCCTATATTCTCAGAGCTATGATACTTCATGGGATGTAATGAAGTTATTTTCTAGTAGCCGTTCTCCAATGAGTGGATGGTTAGCTTGGAGTTGCCACATTATGTTCAAAATGTATTTATTCTTGAAGACCTTCTTGAGGAAGTTTATGGCATCTTTGTAGTTCCAAAAGAATATTTTTTTGTGTAATGATCCACATCATGTATATGCCCCTACTTGTAAATAAAACTTATCAATGCAACCCTAGAGACCTTTATGATGTATAGGTTTGCAAATGTATAATGTTGAGCTTTTCAAAAGCAATCTTTAGCTACGAAAAAATCAATTTTGTGCACTTTGGTTTTTCATTAAAGTTCTAATTTTCTATGATAATTATGGTAATATAAGAGGGAATGTAGTTATAGAGCATAAGTTTGTATTGCTCTACTAATTCCCATCAACATGTGGATGTGGCCTAGTGTGATCATGTGGGTGAGTGAATGCTCTAGTTGTGTTATGTTACTAGTAGCTATGTGGATGAGTGTATCTACAAGTATATATGAGTATAGGCTTGAAAATAAGTGAGTGCATGAGTGTGAGTGTGTCTTAGCTAGGGTGATAATGTGTGATGATCTGCATGGATAAGTGAGTTGGTTCATATGAGCGACCAAGTTCTGTGAGTTATTTTGTTGTGTTACATGACTAGGTGTGTTTATGTGAGTGAGCTAAGTGGACAATGATATGGCTCATGTGCATGATAACTTATGTGAGTGTGATAATCTATGAGCATGAGTGCCTACTAACAATTCATGCTTGAGTTTTTTTTATGTGTGTCCCAATACCCTTGATGCTATATGTTTGAACTATTTTAATGCTATTCTTGAGTGCTTTTTGCAAGGTGGTAGATATTGATTTTGATGATATGAATAAGTGTTTTTGCTAATGTGGGTGAGAAGGTCATGTTATGTAAGTGAGTGAAAGTGGCTAAGTGCTAATGGCTAAGTGACTTCATATGAGATTGATAGTGTGTGTGACTGCGTGTTGTGCCCAACTAGTATAGTGTATATGAGTGAGTGCTAAACTGCATGCATTGGAGTACTATAGTATGCAAGACTCAATGGTTGACACATGAGCATATATAACAGTGATATGCATGCATGTAATCATGTGTTTGTGCATAATATTGTGCTATGTGAGCAAGTGGTTGTGCATGCAAGGTGCATATATGGCCAAGCACTTCATGAAGGTGGCATCATGCGATTGAGTATATATAATGATAATTTCTTGTGTGGTTGAGTACTCTACATCCTATTCATGATGAATATGCCAAAGTGTTGAGTTGTTTGTGGCCAAATGATTGTTGATAGTGTGCTTTGTGGCAAAGTAGCTTTTGTGGGCAATAGGTCATACCTACACCACATGACCTTTTGCTAACTATCAGTACTCACCACCCAATTGTGATCTACATGTACTAGTGAAAATCATCAATACGCCACTAGTATAGGCTGGCATTGACAAAAACAACATTAGGTTTTCTTATGAAAATCACCAACACCCCATATGTATAGGAAATATTGACAACTCCAACATCAGGTTGGATAGTTACCTTCTTGAATTGATGTATGGCATCACATATAAATGAAAAACCAAACCCTAACTCATGTGATTGTTTATAGAAACCATTCCAAACAAATCAACCAAGATATGGTGAAATTGTACCTAGACTTTGACTACCAATTTGATGGTGGTGGATGCCCTCAACTTGCTCTCTTCTCCAATGAGTGGTGGTCTCTCTTCTCCTCTCAAATTTCAAAGGATGTTATGCTAAGCTCCATTTATGCCTCTCTTCCAATAGCTTTCTCAAGGGTTGTAATTTTTCTTTCAAGATTATCCTATAGATAGTTACACCTTTGCAAAAGAACCACATATATAATTAGAAAATAGGCCTCACTGCCTACTGCATGTCCAGCCCAATAAAGGGTTGACTGCTACAGCTTTGCTCCATGAATTTGAAAGTTGATATGCGTAGTTGGATGCCGATGGGCAGCAATCATTGGAGATTCAAAGAATTGATTTGTTTCTAAAGGCTGCAGATCTTGTCTTGTAGGAGAAGCTGACTGATTGTTTAGAAGATACCTCTTTTGAAATGGGACTAAAATTAGATTGGGCAAATGTAACT
This sequence comes from Lygodium microphyllum, assembly GCF_053477565.2. Lineage (NCBI taxonomy): Eukaryota > Viridiplantae > Streptophyta > Polypodiopsida > Schizaeales > Lygodiaceae > Lygodium > Lygodium microphyllum. The sequence goes on along the minus strand of NC_141161.1, from coordinate 116,938,102 downwards.
GAGGCAATGCATATGTTGGTACATGCACCACACCTACTAGTGCTCATAAGGGGGTTGAAATTGCACTGAAGGCGCTTGTGACTATGGCACAACAACTAGCTATACCTCTTGGTCCGAAGCTCTTAAATGTGATGCTGTGGATGAATTAATCAAATGTATATGTATTTTGAGGTTGAATTTGATAGAAATCTATGCAAAGGTAAAAAATTTGGATTTTTATATTGAAGAAAAGGGTCGGCGAGCAACAACAAAACACTGTACAAAGATGGATACAAGATGAGATGCATTTGGTGTGACAGTTTACAGCATGAAAAGCGAGACTGTACAACCTACCCTGAAGAGGAAGTGAAAAGGTTAGCCTTTTGGAAAGATGGAAAAATACATGAAATACAAACTAATCTTCCAATAGATCAAAATTTTGGAAATGGTGGCATGTAGAAGAGGTTGGAAAAGATGTCCACAAGGACAATATTTGTTGCCATAGATGCAGCCATATCATACGGGTTGATAATTGAAAGGACCAAAGAAGCTCGTAAAGGAGGCATGATTGAAAAAAAATTGCAGGTTTGGATGTAGGCATTAGATTGCATGGAAAAAGGAAAAACAGTAAAGTCTGAATTGGTTGATGCAAGTCAGAGTATACGAGGGAGAGAAGGATGGAGTACACCAGTGGATTCATTTTTAGCCCATGCTTCTTTGGTTGAGGTTCATAATCAAGAAGCTCTTGTAGAAGAAAAGAGAAGAAAAGATGAGGACACTACTGAGATTACTGGGGTCCTTTCTCTTCAGGCCTATCTAAATGCATAACACGAAGTAAAATGGAGTAGCAAAAAGAGGCTAAAAAATCCATACTTGAGAATGTTATGGAGGATGCATCTCAAGAGAAGAAATAAGAAGGGAAGAAAAGGGGCAAGCAATCCAATTACAAGTTACAATTGGATCTTGAGATTGCCACAAACCTTAAAAGAGTCTTGGAAGATCGCATACTTGGTATAGAGTGAAATTCACACTTGGCAAAGTTCTTGGAATCGCGAAGTGTGAATTTCATGATGCAATCATTGATATGTTGAAATGAAAAAGACAGTTTGATGGTGAAGTCTTGCAAGCATTCATGCAAGTTGATAAAGACATAGAGAAACAAATTCGAAGGGAATATGATGATGCATGTAATGCTGATTTGGAGCAAGTTGATGTTGAAATGGGTTAAATAGGAGTGTACACAGCAAGCTTGTGGTTAAATTTGGTTTTAAGGAGGACAACACTAAGCATAAAGAGAATGTTATGTATAATGGGGATGTTCATCAACAACTACATGAAGAAGAAGATGCTCATTTTATTCCAAGCAATCAATATTCACGAACGCATTGGGCTTGCGCTACAATAGAGAAATTGTTAAAACAGGAGACAGAGAGATGCATTGCATAGCTCTCTTAGATCATTGTTCTAAAATCAATTTTATGGTACACAACTTGTATGAGAATGGAGGTTGGCCAATTGATGTAGATCTGAGATGGAGCATACGGAAGGCAAACAATTCATGAGGGGATTTTTATGTGGCTTGTCCAAATTATGTACCCGTGACTATTGGAGATGTTAGGATGAATATCATTTTTCTATGTAAGACTCATGTAGTTATTCGGTGATTTTGGGGCACATGCCTATATTTCCAAATCAAGGTTTTATGCTCAAGTTCGGAGTAAAGACAATACAAAGGCGGTACGATTTCTCACTGTTTGTATGAATCATCCAGTCAATTGCGATAGGCTGTGGGATAATCACATGCCACCCAATGCACTAGAGTTTAAGGGTTTTTAGATAGCACTATTGTAAATGGATGCTATGGCAGTGCCTTTAGGAAGATAATTATGCCTTCAAGAAACGGGGAAACTATGTTTATCTTTGGATTGGAGGAATGGATAGCATGTAGTCTAGGCAATTTTAGAAATATTTCAAACATGTGCAGGATTGGAAAACAATATGTAGGATGGGCCAAAAAAGAGTTGAAGACATATAGTTTGATTGCTGCAAATGAATGTATTTCAGGGCTAGTTGATTTTGATATAGTGGCTGAAACTTCTGTAGCAATTAATGCTAAAAATAGGGCATAAAAAGAGGTTATTTATGTTGACACTTTAGAGATGTATGAATTCATTCAAGAGTTTACTAAGCATGAATGTTATGGGCTACAACAGGACCTGCAAAATAGGGTTGAAGCAAGGGTGGATAAATGTACAAAATAGTTGCAAAGAAAGTTCAGCCTATGGCTTTGCCTTTACGGCCTAAAAGTGATGGGTTGGCTGAAAAAGTGACTAAACAGCCTAGTTTATGGAATCCACATGTAGTAGGACATAAATTTATAGTTGAAACTTTACAAGAGCTGAAAATTGGTGATACAAGCTTTCTTTTTCCTATAGAAAGAGATTGTTTCTTGCAAATGTTGGCAAGGCATATGAAAGCCTTTGCATTTCAACCAGATGAAATTGGATGTGTTGATCCAAGCACAGTTGTACCTATGGTGATCTTTACAGTACCTCATGTGCCATGGAATTTAAAGCCTATTCTAGTACGTCAAGTATATTTGCCTAAGTTACTAGAGCTTTTGAATGAGATGATCAGGATCTAGATTTTTGAGCCCTCTTCAGCTCCATAGTTGAATCGGTGGTTTACTATTCCAAAGAAGAATGGTGCTTTGAGGTTTATATAGGATTTACAACCAGTCAATAAGGTCACCATAAGGAATGTTGGATCAAGAGATACTGGATGAATTCGCAAAAGCATTTGCAAGAAAAGAAATTAACTCTATGGGAGATTTATATTTAGGATGTGATTAGTTTTAGCTTGCTTTAGAAAGCTGAGATATCACTACCATGAAGACACCACTTGGATTCGTTAGGATGTGTACACTTCCAAACGGAGCAACCAATTCCGAGGTGCATATGATGAATGAACCAAATATTAAAAAATTTGGAAATTTCATAAAGTTTGGGAATTTCTAATGTGTTTAACATGTAGACAAAAGGTCAAATCTTATTCCCTTACTTGAAGGTGAAACTTTTCCTAAATACTATATAAGCAATCCCCCGAGTCCAACTCTCAAATATGGGGTTAAGATTTAGCCACTTGGTTAAATCTTTACTCCTTATTTGAAAGTGGAACTTGGGAGATTCCCAAATTCTCTAAGATAGTATTAATGCTATGCATAAAGCTTTGAGGGAGTATATTCCTATGTTGGCCTTACCCTTTCTTGATGATGTGCTGATAAAAGGGTGTGATATCCATGAGAAGAATGAAGAGTTGAATGATCATGGATGCAAAAGATTTTTGGCTGATCATATTGTTGATTGTGATAGGATTTTGAGCCTCTTGAAGAAATGCATTTGAATATGTTAGAAGAAAGGTCAGTTTTTGGAGTGGAGGAAGTATTGGTTGTTGTACACATGTGTGGACCATATGGAAGAAAGCCCTCTCCAATGAAGATTGATGCCATAAGCAGGATGTGGGAGACATGTTTGACTATATCCGAGGTGAGAAGATTTTTGGGTGCATGTGTCTCTTGATATGGATTCCACATTTTGCTCATGTGGCTGAAAGTTTATATCAGGTCTTGAGAAAAGGGCAAAAGTTTTGGTGGGGTAAACAGTATAGGAAGGTAGTTCAAAAGTTAAAGAGCTTATTGACTTCAGCCCCATCACTAAAGAGAGCAAATTTTGAGAATGGGTAGCCTATTATTCTCATCGTGGATACAAGCCCAATTTGCATTGGTTGGGCAATGGGTTAGGATGATGCTAATGGGAATAGGTATGCCATTTGTTTTGGAGTAAGTGTCCCTACTGAATGGAAACAACGGTATTCTCAAGTCAAAAGAGAGCTTTGCAGTGTAGTGACGACCCTTAAGTGTGATAGGGAGTATTTTATGGGAGCTCATGAAGTAGTAGAGATTGATTGTCTACCTTTATTGGGCATGATAGTAAATTGCTCAACTCTTGATATTGCCATGTTAAGGTGTGGATTGCATATATAAAGTCACTTAACCATGATTTTCATCATATTACAAGTAGAGAAAACCCCGTGGCTGACATGCTTTCATGAGCAAGGTTTGAAGATGAAGAGGAGCTGATGGAAGATGAAGAGGACGATGTGATAGGTGTTGAAAATGACTTTATGATAGTAGAAGGGAATGAGTAGAGATTTCAATAGTAAGAAAAGATCTTAGATCCATGGAGAAGAGATGGAAAGTAGAGATAAAATATCATTAGAGTTATGCTTCAATAAGAACACAATTTTTGGAAGAGTTGTATGAGGATGATTGGCTGAAAATAGGCCAATATCTCAACCTCATGACAAAGAAGACTGAGTGGTCTAAAGCTAAATTCAAAATGATTAAAAGAAAAGATTATGGGTTTTTCTTGAAAGACGGATATTTATGGAAGCATGCAAAGAAAAAGAAAGGAGCTCTAGTATGTGTATTGGGAGATAGGGCTTCTCAACAATAGGTGATGCAGGAGTTTCATGAAAGTTTATGGGCTAGACATAGAGGAGTTTGGGACACATTTTCCAATATCGAAGAGAAGTATTGGTGGTAGAGCATGTGTAAAGATGTGGAGAATTATGTGGAATCATGGAGTGACTGTCAGATGTATTCCATGGTAAAGTATAGAGATGGGTTGCAAGCGATGGGTTGCAACTGATCTATCCATTGTCTATGCATTACAAATGGGTAGTTGATTTGGTTACTATGTCTACATGTTTATGGAATATGAGATATCCTATGCTTGCATGAGATGACTAAATCAAGTGGAAGGTCAAGCTCTTAGTACAAGACTACTTATGATCTTTGAAAATTGTTATTGGAAGAAGTCTTTTGCAGGTATGGTTGTGTTGGTAAAGTGGTTGTTGATAGAGGAGAATTGGATGCAAAAGATGAGGCTCGTGACTTCTTTTCATGATTGGGCATCAAGTTGGCTTTCACTTCACCTACAATCCTGAGGCAAATGGAGAAAGTGAAAAAGGTCATCATCCTATCATTCAGGCATTAACAAAGTCATGCAAGGGTAGGATGAAAGAGTGGCCAAGAATGTTATCCTTTGCTTTATGGGTTGATAGGGTAGGGAGTCTTTAGCATATCAGTTGAAGCAGTTGGATACTGAGCATGAACATGAGAATATGGAAGAAGAAGAGGTAGAAGATGAAGACATTGACATGCCAGAGGATACTTCTTCTCACACTGCAGATCCATAAAACTTTGGCACATGTCAAAAAATGTGCAGTTTGATAGGGGGTGGATGTTTTGTTGCTACAGAAACACAATGTGAAAAACTCTAGAGTGCATCGTCATTCGGCTTTCTTATCGATCTAGAGATTCAATGCCATATTAGTCATTTGTGTCACTGTCCCTAGTGCGGATGGTTCAGAAATACTAGATTTTTGTACAAGTTTAACCTATTTTTGATATTTTGGATATTATTTCTTGTAAATATCCAAAAGTTGTAGACAACTACAAGAATAGGATAACATGTTTTAAAAAAAACATGTGGCTTTTAGCCATTTTTAGGGGATTTTATGCAAAAAGAAGGATTGGCGAGATCACACGACACGCGATCGCAGTTTACAGGTAGCAAACAACACTCTAAACAATTGGGAGAAGGAGGAATCTAGGATAATTCTAACTAGGTGTCCTAGTATTTTACCGCTCTTTCAATGCCAACGTAAGCATTAGAAGCAGTACAGAAGAAGCTACTGTTTGATGCACATTTTTGTTCTACAGGGGATTTATGTAGAAATAAATTTATAGGCTTCACCTTTATGAGTATTCTTCTACATCTTCTATTTCTTCAAACTCCTTCTCTTTCATCAATTGATCTCCTTGAATCTCCCTTCACCATACTCTCTCTTACCCCCGTGGTAGACTTTCAACCCCAAACACTCTGACAACGTGAAGGGAACCCTCCCATAAACAATAACAACCACAAAACCGAGGACAAAGCACACAAAATCTATGTGTGTATGGCTTTGCCATTAATCTCAAAACTAAAAATAAACCACAAATCTCTCTCTTAATAATGAAAAAATTTGGCATCTTCATCATTTTCATCCATAGATTTAACCATTACGCAAAAAAGAAAGAACAAAGGGAAAAGAGGAATTTCTACACAAAAGACAGAGGAGAGAGGAATTTTGGCACTACCCGAAAGGAGAATGTGTGTATCTTGGAAAGGAGAGAAAGAGGAACATAATGAACCATGCACTCGACCCTACCTTTTCCCCAAAAGACACACAACCCTTCATATTTTTATTATTTTTTAAAATTTGTTATACATTTTCATTTGTAAGGCTTTAGCCTTCACATTTCAATTCTTTCTAACTCTTTGCAAATGCATGTGTGTACACTTTTGTGTATACCAATTATTAATGATGAATGTGGATGTGGGTGTGGCCCGCTTATGTGTAAGGGTATATTTTAGTGGTTTTGTAAAAAAAATGAATATTGTTTTCTTTACATAAGATGAAATTGTGATATATGCATGGACATTTTTGTGCACTATTTTTGTGATTCTTTGGGTGTCATTATTCCCTCCCACACTGAAACATGAAGCGTCCTCGTGGACCTTGTCAAAGAAGAACCACTATCGAATGCAAAACACCTTCAAAATTGTTAATAACACAACTTCGATCACAAGGACTAGCCATGATAGGGTATAGGGACTTCAAATCCATGACCACCAGAGTAAGGGAACTCCTACCTCATACACTTCCAGAGTGAAAACTTGTATAGTCTTCAATGGATGGGGTTCAATCTTCCACAAGGGATCACAAGCACAACTTTCTCCATCCCGATAGGGAGAAGAAGGATGATTCTCTCCATCATATATGTAATATTTATGTTGAAAAATATTACGAGCCCGTGTGAGTCTCATGCAATGAAAATTCCGGCATTGAAGATACGAACGGTGCGATCTTTATGTTTTACACAACATGACCCTCCACTAGCAAAAATCGAGACCAAGGTTTAAAAAAACCCGCATATCTACATGTGAACCTCCTCTTGGGAGGAGGTCAAGAGGATAATTTTTAGATTTATTACAAATTTCTTTAATTCTCTTCTCCCCAGCCGAAGCGTGGATGAGGGAAGAGGATGGGGCTATAATGGGAAATTGTAGAGGTGGAAGAAGAGAATGCATCCAGGGGCCACATGGGGGAGGGAGCCCTTTTCCCCCCTTATCCTATATAAACCCCCTCTAAGGGGTGAAGAGGGGGGAAAGCTGAGGAAATTTGTGCGTGAGGAGGGAGTCATGAGGCTGAAGGAGGGAGGTGAGAAGTACGTGCTATGCCAGCTACCCCCGCCTGAAGCCTGAGTACACCGCCAGCGCCGTCTCCATTCACTGCCGCCTGAAGATCGTGGCCACCATCAAGCTCCCATCCTCTTCCCTCCACGCCACGTACTACTGTAGCCAGAAGCCTTAGCTCTTGGGGGCTCTCTAAGCCCCCTTTTCCATTGCCCCTTCTGAAGCGGTCTTTACACCCCCCGGATTTAAGACCCCTTTCCCCTTGCATCCTCGAAAATTAAACCCTTTCCCCTTGGATCCCCCAAATTCCATTTTTTTTCCCGGTTATTACTCCTTCCCGTGGATTCCCACACAATTCCTTTAAAGCCATATTAGCAGGTTTTAAACCCCCTTTTTCCATTGGAACTCTTAAGGTCCACTCTACCCTCTGGATTTAAAACCATCCTATTGAAACTCCCACAAGCCTACTTTTCTAGCCGGTTAAAAGGCCCTTCCCTTTTGAACCCTCCGAAAGCCCAAAATTCTTTTCCCTCTTAAGCTTTGTAGTGGAAACCTATAAGGACTTCCCATTAGTTCCCTTATATGCCTTTCCAGGGTTTGAAGGAGAGAGAGCTACAAATCACTTTCCACTCGAATTCCCCCATAGACCCATTACCTAAATTGGCTATGAAAATTAACTAAAGATACATAGTTAATTCACGGAAGTAAGATGCACTTTTGCGATTGAAATACATTGGCTTTAACTCACGATTGAATATTTGTAAATTGAATTTTTCAATGGAATGAATGAAAGATGTCTAGGCATTCTTAGCAAGTTATTTTTATGCATTGCAAAGTAATGAACCTAGATCAACTAATGACCATCATTACAAAGTCATTGTAGTACACCTCGATTATGCATGGAAAGATTAAATCGCATGTCTCATTATTAGACATCTCTTTATTCGCAATGATTCATTAAAGAAGGTTGCTAACAACCGTAGGAATTCGCAAGGCATGGAAATGATTCTAGGGCTGCATAAAGTAGGATTAACTCTAGTCAATTGGCAAAAATCTTGTTCAACTGCATAGTAGTTAGGAAAGGCTGCATGGTTTGTTGTAACCCAAGACCCTAAAAGCCTAGTGGTATGAATTGTATGTGAATTTTCAACATGTGCTTTGATCTTAACAAGGAAAGTTAGGGTTGTAAATCTAATCATACGTAGGCAATGAATCGTGTGCTTACGAGAATGGTATCATAATGCAACTAGTTTTTCCCCTCTTTGATCAAGACAATATCTTCATGAATAGACAAGTAAATTGGTTTACCCCAAACACCTAAACTGCAAAGGAATCACTTAGGAATGGTTAAATTGATGCAACATATCCCAAGTGCTAACTAGGGTTTAGCACGTTGAGGACATGACCTAGTCGCACTTATTGCCAAGTTGAAACTCTCATACCCTAAAGACTTGCCCACATTCACAGAATGTAGGGACAATGGGACATATTTGCAAGAAACGATCTAGGGTTTCTACCCTATGGATCGCTCGATTAAAAAGATGAGACTCAGATTGAGTTGGAACTCTAGGATCGACAAATTCGATCTAGTGCGATCGGAAATGATTTGGATATGAAGACACCCTAAACCTTGTTTCCTATCTAATCATGATCCTGTGATTAGAAGACGCCGTTGGATGGGTAGAATAGCCCCATGGATTAGATGTGGCACTTGTGCAACAAGTTGCAGAGTCGCATGATCTTGTGGTTTGATCACAAGAGAATGGCCAATTCCTCAGAATGAGATTGGCAGATTCTTGCGCAAGTTTATTTTGCAAGAGGATGAGTAGTCACCTTGATATAGCACCTTTTTTTGGGAAAAAGTGACCAAGATAAGGGGATTAGATAATTTCTTGGAAGCAAAAGACCAATCAATAATTTGGAATAATATATTTACTGTTAATAGAACTTAAGGTATTAGTTAAGTTGGGTTAATAGGGTACAGCCCTAACCCAAGGACATAAGGGTTAACAAACAAACCCTTGGGGATCTTGCCAAGTCACAATTGATCCCGGATCGAATATTGGATGCATTCGAAGAGAAGGATTCACTCCTTAGCAGTTGGCCAAAATAAAAAACCACTGGAAATTATTATGTTTGTAACAGTTTAAAGAACATTGTTTGCTTTGTTTGCTCAATGAACTAAAGGATGAAAAGATATCTAATGCTTCAGGTTGAAGGCCTGAAGGGAGAGGCAGCCTCAGTCACCCTCGACTGTCTGCCTGACCCTAACCAAGGGGGTTGTTAGCTGCACCGAGAAGGTGGATCGAACCCGCCGCGTGAGGTCTATCTGTTGAGCGCTACTTGGAGCAAGAGAACGATTGGGTGCCAGGGGGGGCTCTGGCCGTAAATCCCTCGCCTTTCGGGTCCTACACAAGAGACCAACATGACTCGGGATTGGATCTCGAGGCCTGCATACTAGTCTATGGGGGCAGAATCTTGGATTAGTAATCCCTGTGGATTGCTGGATAGTCTTCGGGCAAGCCTACAGGCTGGACTTTATAAATGTATTCCAAAGATACATATGATAAACTGTTGAAAAGGAACTTGTTTAACACTATTTTTCTATGTCAAGTGCTGTGATTACGTGAAGGAATCGGTGCCTAATGGGCTAATTTAGGAAGCGGCTTGATGCATGTCCAACTAAATGTGGTAGATAATTAGAGAACTAAAACAACCTGAGGAAAGTGCGGTGGATGTGGCCATGGGTCCGTCCTACGGATGGGTGGTCCCGGTTGGCCGGGAACTTTTCTCAATCATAATGGACAGCAAGAAGATCATTTCAAAGGAAATGAATAGCAAGGGAGCTGACCTAGAGTCTAGGTTATAATTATCCTGATTTACACTGTTTTAGGGGAACGGAATGGGACTATGCCTTATGGCAGAGAGGTCAAACTTTGCATCCCTCTCATTTCCCATTCTCCTTGAACCAAGTGCAGAGTGAATCCGCTTCGGCCCTGGCATTTCTGCATAAAGTAGTTCGCTCGGGGTTTGACTCTAGTTACCGTTTAGGAAATGACTAGTAGGGGAAACCCTGATTCATGTTGGTCCTAAGTGGGAATGGCTAGAATACTTCCGCTACGTGGCAGACATGGAAAGTCCTAGATTGCAAACCCCGTGACATTCCATGGGAGTGCCGGGCGGAGCTTTCTAGACCTCCTTTCTGATGGACTGCTAAGACGTGTCATGAAGGGGAAGGTGGACACGTTACAGTTGGTATCAGAGTGAACCAATGAAGGATTTGTTTTTTTTAAGAAATCTTAATAAGAAGAAGTAAAGCAAATGTTGCTGTTTAGAACATTTCCTTACTTTCGATAATATATTGCAGAATTATGAAGCATGGAATAGGTTCTTAGTGTTCCGAGTCATGTTTATGACCGCGATGCATTCCCTGGATTATCGACAAAGGTTCGATATGATGAACATCCTAGATTGTATTTATAATCCATCGCCTTTGTACATGGAATGGAGATGGATGGGTCATTGCTGACCACTGACTTGCATACCTTCGAATAAACTTGAAAAGAATCAAGTGGATGGAGGACTTAAAGATCATGAAGCTGTTCGTCTTTGTTGAGGCTCACGCAAACGCGACCCTACAAGTCGAAGGTCGAAGTGTTAATCAGAAATAAGTATGTGTACAGGGAAGTGACTCGAGTAATCCCTGCCAACTGAATCAAGGTGTTGGGACATCATGAGAAGAATGAATATCAAAGGAAAAGATACCCTAATCTTCCAATGACCTATTTATTCCTGAAAATCGATGATCCCAATCCGTACTATTACTCAATTCCAGTATCTGAATGTAACAACATCTTATTCTCCTTGAATTAATGTAACATATTGTTCCATCGCCCCAAGAATAATTGAACTTCGAAAGGGCTATGCCCATATGAATGGAATAAAACTTCTTTTTATCAACGAGTGTGAATATTGGTAAAGAAGTAAAGTGATTTGGTAACTTGGCTAAAAGCTGAAGTAGATATGTAATGTGGAATTCTTTCTGGGAGGAAAGACAACTTCGGTCATGAGTGTTTACTCGGAATGGATTGTCTTAAACCTAATGACGCCCACATTCACTGTGGAAAATGCCAAATTTCCTTTCAAGACTCTCAAGGAGAATTGATCACAACTCAAGGTGAGGCTGGAAAGCCGAAAATTCAATTGGCCAAAGCATCTCGGATTATAAAGGGAGTTATAAAGGGACTACATGTCTACTTGATTAAGCTCAATAAGTTAGATCAGAAGCAGGAGTCTAGTGAATAACCTTCATGGCTAAAGGAGTACGCAGACATATTTCTTGAAGAGTTGACAGAACTCCCACCTCAAAGAGAAGTGGATCATGAGATCAAGCTAGTGCTAGGAGCTGCGCCAATTGCAAAGAGACCTCATAGAATGTCCATCCCGGAAGCAATTGAGCTGAAGGAACAACTCAAGCAACTGCTAGATCAGGGCTATATCCATCCTAGCAGTTCACCATGGGTAGCTCCAGTACTGTTCCAGAAAAAGAAAGATAGAATGCTTCGACTGTGTATTGATTACATAGGGTTGAATCAATCAACTGTCAAGAACAAGTACCCTATTCCTAGAAATAGATGAGCTTCTTGATCGTCTTCAGGGTGCAAAGATCTTTTCCAAGATTGATCTTAGGTCTGGTTACTATCAGATAAGGATCAAGGAAGAAGATATCCCAAAGACGGCCTTCAACACAAGATATGGACACTTTGAGTTTCTAGTTATGTCATTTGGGCTTACGAATGTGCCTGCCACCTTCAACAGGGTTAATGTAGGATATCTTTAGGCCATATCTTGATGACTTTGTACTCCTCTTCTTCGACGACACTTTAGTCTATTCCAAACAAGAAGAAGATCATGAACCACAACTTCAGATTGTCCTTAAGACAATGACAACACATAAGCTCTATGCTAAGATGAAGAAGTGTGCATTCTTCAAACATCAGATTGAATATCTCGGATTCATCGTATCAGCGAAAGGAATCTCAAGGGATCCGACCAAAGTCAGAGATGTTCTAGAATGGCCAATACCAACAACTGTCAAAGAAATACACAGTTTTCTTGGATTGACAGGATGGTATAGGGTCTTCATCAAAAATTATGCTTTGATTGCAGAACCTTTGACGGATCTACTGAAGAAGCAAACATCCATTGCATGGTCAACTGCCAAACAAACCAGCTTTGATAGATTGAAGCAAAGTTTGGTATCAACACCTATCCTAAAACTTCCAGACCTCAGTAAGGAGTTCGAAGTTGTAACTGATGCTAGCATGCTTTCTTTAGGATGTGTGCTTATGCAAGAAGGTCATCCTATAGTATACTCTTCAAGAAAACTGAAGAGCCATGAGAAGAATTATGCTACCCATGATCTAGAACTGCTAGCTATCATCCATGCTCTAAAGCTTTGGAGACACTACCTGTTGGGTAACAAGTTTACTCTAGTGACTGATCATAAAAGTCTCAAGTGGATCTTTACCCAAAAGAGCTCAATATGAGGCAACGTCGGTGGATTGACGTGCTGGAGGAGTATGATTTTGAAATCAAGTACCGATCGGGAAAGGAGAATGTAGTTGCCGATGCACTCAGTCGCAAGGCATTCCTTAATTCTCTAATCTTGCAAAATCCATCAACAGCTAGATCTCTAGCCATAAAGGTGTCCATGCCAAACAACCCAATACTTGAGCTAGCTAGAGAGGAAGCATGCCATGATCCAGCCTATCAAAAGATGCTAAGGGAGATCCCTATCAAGGACTAGGACCAAAAGCTATAGGCTAAGTATCATGAATTCTCTATCAATAGTGGACTTGTCTACTATAGAACAAGATTATGTATATCGAGAAGCCAGTCACTTAAGTAGAAGATATTGTGGAAAGCTCATGATTCCCCTTTCTCAGGACATCTTGGCTATGCTAAGACTCTCAATGCAGTTAGGAAGAGCTCCTATTGGGAGAGGCTTAAAGGTGACGCTCTGAAATATATCACTGAGTGTTTGTCTTGTCAGCATATCAAAGCCGAACATGTCAAGATGCCAGGAAAGATACAACCACTTGACATTCCCAAAATGAAATGGGAATTCATCAGTATGGACTTTGTTATTGGCCTACCCCAAGTTCAGGGAGGATACAACTCCATCATGGTTGTGGTTGACATGCTTACTAAGGTTGCACACCTTATTCTAGTAAAGACAAACTATAAAGCCTCAAACATTGCAAGGTTGTTTATCAAGGAGATATTCAAGCTACATGGGCTACCCAGAAGAATCATTAGTGATCGTGATTCTCTCTTTACATCACACTTCTAGAGAGCTATCTTTGAAGCCATTGGGACTCAACTCTGTTTTAGTACAGCTTACCATCCCCAAACTGATGGCCAAAAGGAGAGAGTCAATCAAGTCATCGAGGATATGCTAAGGGCACACTGTTGTCGTGAACCAAAAAGATGGATTCAATACTTGCCTTTGGTTGAATTTGCCTACAATACTTCCTACCAACAAAGCATTCAAATGACCCCTTTCCAAGCATTGTATGGTCATGACTGTCGAAGTCCCCTAAACTTCTCAAATCCAACCTTGAGGGTTGAAACTTCAAGGCAGATGTTGGAAGAGATGGATGACCAAGTAAAGTCAATAAGACATGACATCCAAGCTGCCAAGGATAGACAGAAGGCATACATGGATTTAAAGCGTCAAGATAGAATCTTCGAGGAAGGAGACATGGTCTTCATTCTCGTACGCCCAAAGAAGAGTTCCCTATCCTTAGGAGATTGCAAGAAGCTAAGTCCAAGGTATTGTGGACCATACAAGATCCTCAAGTGCCTAGGACCTAATGCTTATAGACTGCAACTCCTTGAGAACCTGAAGGTTCATAATGTATTCCATATCAGCCTATTGAAGAAGTATATACCTAATCCTAGCCATGTACTTCATGACCAATAAATTGTAATTCCTAGTCAAGGAGTCCTTGAGCTACGGCATGACAGGATCTTAGATGTTAGGGAGAGACAGCTGAGATCCAGAACCTTGAGAGAATACCTCGTCTAGTGGAAAGATTATCCTGAGGAGGATGCCACTTGGATGGATGAAAGCACTCTCAACCATCAATATCCCCAAATTATTTCGAGATGAGGACATCTCAATTCCTCCTATATATCCGCACTGATAAACGCGCTTATAGATGCGAAAATACAGGCACATATTTTTCATTTCTCATAAAGTCCCTGAATATGACCAAACCTCTTAACAGCTAGTATTTTTTTGAATAGGGCATGATTAGATGTATATACGACATAATTACACTTGGATGGACATAATAGGATCATACGGACATGATATACATGTATAGGGCATATACATGCATAGGACATGATATACATTACCAACTTTACTTCTTTCTGAGTATTACAAATATACATCCACTCGTTCAAAGCTAATTACATATATGTGATTTCATGCCCTATATACATCCAATCATACCTTAGATAAATGTGATTGGATAGGGCATGATGATTGGATGTATATATAAATCAAAGGTTGACTTGTGCATTTGCAATATATATATATATATATATATATATATATAGAGAGAGAGAGAGAGAGAACTGATCAATACACTCACATGTCTCATTTAATGTTGTGCACTTAACCTAGCCATGCATGCCAATTCATAGCATGAGTAGATTGATGTAAATCAGTTGGCTTGTGCATATGCAAGCTATTCCAATCATGTCAAGGTGTACTTATAGCTCACATATAATTTTAGATAAGGTGGACCACATGTAACCAATGTGCACATGTCCTCTTTTCATCATCTTTAGCAAGTGTGTCCACTTGTTGGTGACTAATACCAACAAGCCAACTACAAATCTCTTATCTATGAAATGTATAAGTAAATTAACTTGGTTAATTTGATGAGGCCAAGTTTTCCTTCCATGGACAGTGTGGTTGGCTATATTCTACTTCAAGGTTATAGGAACTTGCATAAGTCAATGGAGCATCCTTAAAATGACAATACTTTAATTACTATATCAAGTAACTTCATGTACATATCTTTGATTGATTGATGGATAATATGCCTTTCTCTATCTCTTTCGTGTACACCTTCATTACATTATCTCTCTCTAGCTAAAAACCATTCGTGCTTTATCTACCTATTGATACTTGCATGCAATTGTAAGTGGGATGGTCTAGTAAGTCACTACATATGTGCCAATTGACTTGCCAATGTGTTATCTCTTATCCTCAAGCTTTGTTATATATGTCACCACATAGGTCAATTGATTCCCTAAATGCATGCATTGATTTCTTAAATTGTTCATGCACGTCTGTAAGCACGTGTAATAGGAATTATCTGCGCATATACACATGCCATTACACGTGCTAACTGACGCGCCATGCAAGTATAGAAAAATTTAAAAAAAGTTGTGGCTTTCTTTTCAAACCTGTGCTTTCCTGCGTTTTTTGCGCGTTTTCTACAGTTCAAGCTCGACATCACTACTCTGTCTATCTATCACTTCATGAAGACAATGAGGCAAGGAAATAAGAGTAAAAGGAGGACAGGAGCAAAGAAGAACCAAAGTGTAAAGACCAAGAGCCAAACAGCAAGGAAGAGAACAAGATTCAAGCAACTTACCAAGGGAAGGGAGAAGGAGGACAAGGAGCTTGCAACCTAGCCGCCACCTGTTGGAACAAGCAAAGAAGGTGAGTTCTTCTTCTCTCTCTCAATCTTGTTTGCTTTCTCTGTTTGTTTGTCTCTCTCTTCTCTCTCTTCACATGCTGGATCTTGTCATCTATGGAGGTTTTTTAGCTTTGTTTTTTAAGCAAGTTTGAGAAGAAATGGTGCGACTGTGCACGTCCAGCACGTCCAGATGACAGTGTAGATGCAGCTATAGACGCGAAAATAGACGTGCCAACAAACGCCCACAGAGACGCACTGACATACGCCCACAGAGATGCACTGACAGACGCTCACAGAGACGCAGGTATAGACGCGCACAAAGACACAAGTATAGACGCTGCATGTAATATGTTTTATTTGCACAGGGTAATATGATTTTTGTTGTGTAGATGTGGAATCGTGGATCCTCTAGCACCCCATTCAACAAGGAGCAATTCATGGGGGAGATGACCAATTATCTTGGTCGCCTTCCCACTGCAGAGGAGGTTTTCAGTGTGATGTCTGGGATACCTATCACATCTTTGCCTACACAGGGATCAACTGAGGTACATGGATCGACGGAAGCACGTGCATCTGCAGAAGCACATGTATCGAGTGGGGTAGAGAGTAGTGCACGTCGACAGAGGAGGGAGAGTGGTGGGGGAGGACGAGGAGGTCAAGGGATTTGTGGGGGTTGCCTAGGTGGTGGCTCTCGATCACCCTCACTGGAAAATGAGAGAGGTGAGCCTCCACAAATGTACTACTCTATCACTGATGTTGGTGGTATCTTGCATGACTTTGAGGGGAGGAAAGTGATAGCCTACTTGAGGAGTGTCGTGCATGCCACATACAAAGATTACATGATTCTCTTCAAGCACCAAAAAAATGGTTTGTGGCAAGAGGTGCTGCGGGCAGTACATAAAAGGTATCCTAATCCCGAAAATTCATGATTCTCAGATGATTGGGGACAGTCAAAGGTGAGAGACACGCTTCATAACAAGAGGTCTCACCTTATGACATGCGCCAAGGAGTCATTGTGGAGACAAGAGCAGGGGCATCGTGGATATGGCCAACCACACAATTGCCACTGCAAGGAGTGGAAAGAGGCCAAGAAGAGAGCAGCGGAGAAAATGACAAGTCACCAGCATGCAGAGGTGCGACGTATCCAGATGGCAACTATGGGATCGTCGCATTATGGATTGGGTTGCAGGGAGTCATGGGAGGCTGAGTTTGTAAGTATTATTTGATTTTTTTTTAAAATTAAATTTTGTAATTTATTTCACTTCATTATGTAGTGTGTTTTAATACGTTGTATGTTCAAATTGTTTTGTAGTATCATATCGTTGGTAGGATGCCTACTCCTAGAGAGGTAGGCTACCATCGAGGTCATAACCGGACATCCACTTGGTAGCATTTCTACGAGGAGGGACTCGTTACGGAGGAGCAATATAATCGCGCCATGAGGATTCCACTACCAGAAGAGGTATGTTTTATTTTTAACACAAAAAGTATAGATAACTCTAATTTATTATTTGTAATGGTATTTATATACCTTAATCCTTTGTGTAGGCGAACCCTGATACAGTTGAGGATAGCGAAGGGGGGACTAGCAGTAGTGGTAGCGGCAACGGCAGCGGCACAGGCAGCGGTGGTGGTCGCGATGATGATGCCTCTTCTGAGGAGATATAGAGGAGCCCCATGCTTGCATGCCTCCCCTTGGCTTGTAATTTTCATTTTTGATATGTATTACTTTCAGCTAGTGCTTGCGACCATGACGTCACAAGCACTAGAACTCATAATGTAAAAACATTTCATCTATATATATATGAAATTTCGTGTGCTACATACATTGTTTTGTTTTTAGTATCCAATCTTCGAAATAATCTTTCTCTGTTTTTCCTAAGCATACAATTTGATGTTGATGGGGGAAAAAAAAACCAGAGAGCATGTGCAAAGCCACATACTCTCTGGTTTTTTTTTATACCTCTATTTTGCGCGTCTAAATTGCAGGATAAATGCGCGTCTATTCTCGTCAAAAACTTTCAGAAGAAACGCGGTTTTAGACGTGTAGATACACACGTGTATAGACGCACAATATGAATATGTCCACTTTTTTATAAATATGATTATATATTTACGTAGCGCGTTTATACGCGCGTCTATAGGCGCGTCTAAGTGTGCATGTAACTCTGATCATAAGCGTGATTTTAGACGCGATTTTTTAGACGCGGAAATGGACGCGTTAATAAACGTGCCCGACATTTTTTTTCACAATTCAAATATTGTGTCTACAAGTGCATCTATGGAGCCTTTTTGTTGTAATATAAGCCAATCCATTCCGAGTAGATGCTCATGGATACCTAAATTCATGACTCTGAATTTAACTGAAGTCTTCTTTCCTCCCAAAAAGAATTCCACCTTAGCAGTTTGCCTGGTACAAGTAACTTCACAACCATTTGCCAATTCCACAAGCAGGGTAGGTGCTTCTACTGTGGTTATTTCTAATCTTTTTGTACATGTTGGTGAGATAAAGGAATGTGTACTGGCACAATCAATCAAGGTCTTAAAACCTTTACCTTGATAGTCCGATGGTGTGTGAATCACCGAGAACTGGTGATTCGGCCGTTTCTTGTATAAAGCAGCATGGACTGTCACTCTTTCGAATTCTGCTTCCATGGTTGGATCTCCTTCTTCGCACATTTGCCTATTGGCAATACAGGCAGTTCTTCCTCTTCCTCGGGTAGCGGCTCCTTGACCACGGCTTGTTCCTTGGAAAGGCGCTTGGTGATGTCCTCCACCAAGCTTGGGACATTGCCTCTTGAAGTGACCGGGTTTGTTGTAGTGGAAACAACAGAGGTTTCGACCATTACTTTGAGTAGGAACAAAGTTGTTGACGTTATTCGTCCTTGCTTTCTTTCTTTGTCCCTAATTATGACCTTGAACTCTCTTCATTTGAGGTCTGAATGCTCCTCTGTTTGGGTCATTGTAAGACCAAGCTTTGTTACCCCTTGGTCAGGACTGCACCTCATGAATTATAGGCGTCGCTCGAATGAGTGCATCTTGAAGATGTGATGGACGCATAGATTCGAGACTGGTATTTATTGGTGGATTTAAGCCGCACAAAATCTGGACACCTACTGCATCATGTCCATCTGTGGCGTATACTTTAAAAGTGAGACTAATTTAGAGTAGTAAGCGTCAAGAGTGAGTCCTGGCTGTTTTAGCTCTTAGAACTCATTCATTTTCTGCATGCAATATGCAGGTGGTAAGTATCTTCCCTGCACGGCTTTCTTCAGCTTCTCCCAGGTAATGGATCCCTCTGCGATCCCTTGATCCCTACACCATTGCTTCCACCAAAGTCTAGCTTCGCCGGTGAGCTTTAACATGGCGAGCATAGCATGATTGGCGGGTGCAGTACCGGCTGCTTTGAAGTAATCCTCCATGGATTCAATCCAAATTTCAGCATCAGTTTGGACAAATCTGCCTCTCCCGTCAAACTCGGGTGGCTTAATCTGCTTAAGAAGGAACTTCTTCTCCTAGATTACCGCAGTACTTGATGTAGGAGGCGAATTAGGAACCCGTACCTGGGTTGTGCCTGAATAAAGGTTTTCTTAATGTTATTATACGATATTCGATGTTAGATTATATTACATCTTTAATTCATCTATCTCGTAAACAATGTAGCTACTTAACTTTTTATCAACTCTTATGCACAGCCAGATATTGATAAAACGAAGTCTTTATTTGTATTTATATGGGCATAGCCCTTTGGAATACAACGTTTCATGCGATGATAAGCCAATTGTTACATTAGTTTGGGGAGAACAACGTTGTATTGCATTTATCTACAGGAACTGTGTAATAGTAAGGTTTTGGGTCATGGATTTTCAGGAATTGATAAGTCATTGGAAGTTCATGATATCCTTTCCGTTGGAATCCATACTTCTCATGGCGGCCCAACACTTTAATCCTGTCGGTGGGAATTACACGGGTTACTTCCTCATATATATATGAGTTCATCTCAATCCTTCGACCTTGAATATGTAAAGTTGAATTTATGTGAGCTTCCATGAAAACGAATAGCTTCACGACTTTTAGGTCTTCCAACCACTTGATCCTCTTTAGGTTGGTCTGTAGATAAGCAAACCGGTGGGTGGCTATATAGTAGATTCTTGAAGCACCCATCCATCTTCGTTCCATGTACAAAGGTGATGGATTATAGATTTGCTCCAGGATGTTTATCATCCCAATTCTTTGTCTATAAAGCGGAGAATGCATTGCAGTCATAAACATGACTCGAAATACCAAGAACTTGTTCCACGCTTCGTAATTCTGCAAGACAACATTGAAGGTAAGGAAATGTTTGGACAGCAACAATTGTTGTACTTCATTTCATTGAGATTTCATAAAAACAATTCCGTTGTTGGTCGGCTCTGATACCAACTGTAATGTGTCCACTAGTATCATCCAAGACATGTCTTAGCAGTCCATCGAAAAGGATGTCTAGAAAGCTCCGCTCGGCACTCCCATGGAATTTTACGGGATTTGTGATCTAGGGCTTTCCGCGTCTGCCACGTAGCGGAAGTATTCTGGCCATTCCCACTTAGGATCGACCGGAATTAGGGTTTTCCTGATTGGTCATTTCCTAATGGCAACTAGCGTCAGACCCAAGCGAACTACTTTACGCAGAAACGCCAGGTTCGAAGCGGATTCACGCTGCACTTGGTTCAAGGAGAATGGGAAATGAGAGGGATGCAAAGCTCAACCTCTCTGCCATAAGGCATAGTCCCATTCCGTTCCCCTAAAATAGTGTAAATCGGGTAAGACATAACTCTAGGTCAACGCTTTCGTTGTTCTGTCCTTTGACGATCATCCCACTATTCTTCGAGATTTGAGAAAAGTTCCCGGCCAACCAGGACCACCCATACGTAGGACGGACCCATGGCCCATCCTCCGCACTTTCCTCGGTTTGTTTTAGTTATGTAATTATCTAACACATTAGTTGGACATGTAACAATCAGCTTCTTTAATTAAACCGTTAAGCACTGGTTCCTTCATGTAATCTTATCACGTGACATAGAAAAACAATATCAAACAAGTTATTTATGAACATATTATCATATTTATCTTTGAAATACAAGGAGTTCCGCCCGTAGGCTTGTCCATAATCCGCCCAAAGGCTATCCAACAATCCACAGGGATCACTATTCCAAGTTTCCGCCCGTAGACTAGTATGCGGGCCTTGAGATCCAATCCCGAGTCACGTTAGCCTCTTGTACAGGACCCGAAAGGCGAGAGATTTATGGCCAGAGCTCCCTTGGCACCCAAGTGTCCTCCTGCTCCAAGTAGCTCTCAACGGAGAGACCTCTCACGGCGGGTTCGGTCCACGTTCTCGGCGCGGTCAACAGCCCCCTTGGTTAGGGTCAAGCAGGCAGTCGAGGGTAACTGAAGCTGTCACTCCCTTTAGGCCTTCAACCTGAAGTATAGATACTTATTTACTTTGTAATTCATTGGTCAAACAAGTCAAACAGTGCTCTAAAATCTCTAGCAAGCACAAACATTTCCATTGATCGATTTTTGTTATTGGCAAACTGTTAAGGAAGGAATCTTTCCTTTCGAATGCATCCAGTACTCGATTCGGGGTGTCTTGCAACTTGGCAAGATCCCTTATATTCTGGGTTAGGGCGTACCCTATTAACCCAAATTGGTCAACCCTAAAGTTCATTGGATACTTCAATTTTCCGGTTTCTAACCTTCCTTACTTAGAAGGATATCAAAGTATACATCATCTTGCAAGATAACTTGCGTAAGGATCTGCCATCCTTGTTGCGAGAATTTAGCCTTTCTTCTTGTGAATCAATCACAAGACCATATGACTTCGTACTTGTCGTGCAAGTCCTGTATCGTACTATGCGATTACAAAACAATTCGTTTCAGTTTCTTTAAGCTGACGTTGTTACCTAGGGTTTCCTAGCTTTATTATTTTCTTTTAAGAAACTCAGGGACGAACCCGAATTTCTTTTACGTTTACAATTTACTGACCCTACAATCAGGAAATGTGGGCAAGTATTTTTTCTCAGCCAGAAGAGGAGTATGTATGTGGGGTATGTAATGAAGGTGAAAATAATCAGCCATCTTGGCTCTTTGCTCATCTGTCTGCAGACAATCAATCTGTGATACCTTCACATAAGAAGGAAATGGACAGCCAATAGGCTTTACGTCCTGCATGCGGAAGCGTTCAAGGACTTTATGAATGTACTCCCTCTGTGATAAGTAGAGGAGTCCCTGATGCCTGTCCCGTCTAATGCGCATACCAAGTATGTGAGCGGCCTATTCCAGACCTTTCATCTCAAAGCTCTTCTTGAGCTGAGCCTTAAGAGCATCGAGCTCATCATGAGCTTTCCCTACTATCAGCATATCATCCACATAGAGTACTAAAATTAATAAAGAACCATCGCGGACTTTCTTTGTGTAAAGACACGGATCCATAGCACTCCTGCTGTAGCCTTGTGACTGCATAAAGGCATCAAACTTATGATACCACTCCCTAGGTGCCTGTTTCAAGCCATAAAGACTATTCTTCAAATTGCACACTAGGTGCTCCTTTCAGGTTCTACAAAGCCCTTAGGCTGCTCCATATAAATCTCATCATGCAAGTCGCCATGTAAGAAAGCCATCTTGACATCCATCTAGTATAAATCCAAGTCAAGTTGAGCAACCAAAGACTAAGTGCAGGCTGGTCATCTTCACCACATGAGAAAAAACCTCATCAAAGTCCACACAATGCTCCTGCTTCAAACCCTTCGCTACCAATCTAGCCTTGTATGCCGACTTGGGGTGTCCAGGGGTACTTTTCAGCTTGTACACCCACTTTCATGGCAAAGCCATCTTGCCCCTAGGCAAGGAAACCAAATCCCAAGTCTCATTCTTATGCAAGGAATCTATCTCAGACTGCATAGCCCTCTCCCAGGAGTGACTGTCACCCCTGTGCATTGCCTCATCATAAGTGAAAGGCTCTCCTGCATCTGTAACCAGACATAATGCATCGAGGGTTGAAATCTATCAGGTGGACGTATGTCTCTAGTAGACCGTCACACGGCAGCCTCTACTACCTGCTCAGCTGCCTGTCCAATACCCTGACCATGAGCATCTGTCTACAGTTGTAGGCTGTCCAACTGACTATGCGGGAGCTCTTGGCTCCTCTTGAAATATGATCCATCTTGAAGGAGGAATCGAGAGGGAGAATGAAGGAAATGGTGATGGAGATGCTGAAGATTGATGTGCAGCATTGGATTGAGAGCAATGGAGGCTCCGTGTGCTAGTTATGCAGTCATTCAAGGCATCTCGGGTTACATAAAAACACATTATGACCATTTTTATGAAGAAAATGAAGGATTTTTGATAGTTTATGATGATAATTATATTCTTATTGCATGAAAATTTGTTTGTGTGCTGGTTGCATCATGATTAATTGCCGTGTATCAGAAAATTTTGATTTTGCAATGATTTACATGCTCTATTTAATTCTCGTAAACCCGAAATGCGGTTTTTAAGCGGTAAAATTCGGGTGGATGAAAGGTGTTCCCATGGGGGAAAAATGGAAGATAAATTGAATGTTAGTATGCTGAAGTGATTGGAATTAAAAAAAATCAGAAAATAGTATATTTTATTGCCAAATAAATCAAGAAAAATGAAAAAATAATAGAAAAATTAGAAATACATCTTACAAAAATAAGAAAAAATATAATGATTATTTGTGGATGTGTGGTAGTGGCAAAGCATGAGGTTTAGCCTTAGTTTGCCCTATCTCTTTGTCAAAGTTTGTGATTTATTGCTTTCTATACATCAAAACATGATAAAATGAACCTCTACACCTATGCAACGAAAGCAATACCTAAATGTAGGGGGTTGGGAGGTTTGAATGGTGTGATTTGTGTACTGATTATTGTTGATTTTCTGATGCATATCATGACCTAGAGTTTGTTGTACTTTAATTAAGAGGATAGTAGCACGAGTGTTATCTCAGTGCTGTCCTTGCATCGCCGCAACGTGTTAGGGAATAAACATGGGAAAGCCTGGTTGTGCAAAGCACGTGTCTCATTGGAAATCATGTTTGAGCACTTTAGGATCATTCACTTTGCATGTGCATGTAAACCATGATATTAGAATAAAGAAGGACTGGATGCATATCACCTATTTTCAATGACGATGACCCACGCTTGAGTGTGGAAAGTCATCCTAAGTCGTAGGACAGATGTTCGTTTCTTGGGGAATTATTTGGTAAGAACACAAGGTATCTCCTGGAATACTTTCGAAATGAAAGAGTGGAGTTTTTTCGTTTGTTTTATATGTTGAGCAGCACATCAAGGGGCTAATCCCTGCGATGTAGGAGAGCTGCAGTGGGGCTGCGGTGATTTCACCGAGAGGTTGCCTCCCATGGATGTGATTATCTTGGCATTTATGGCCAATGTGTATGGGTTCTCCCTCTGTGGAGTTCATAGAGAAGGAAACGTTGGACTGCAAAGCTATAAACGCATAGATTAGGCTTTAGGACAGTTCGTCCTTTAGCAGTAGATTGACACTCCTGGCCCACGAGGCCGTGAGGATGTGTTTGTATGTTATGAGAATGAGGTGTGGCTAGTGCCATAGCCAGTGCAGGCCCATTTGAGGTCCCATCAGTGGTGCATCTTCCGAGAGTTGCCAACAAGTGGTGGTTCTTGAATCTAGGGTTTTTAGGGACCAAAAAGTTAGTTTATGTCCTCTGAAAATGACCATTAAGCCGAAATACAAAAAGCAGAATGTGATGAGAGGGCTAGACGGCGGTTGGAGATTGTAAGTCGCTATTCTCCTCAAAGGAGTAGCCCGATACACATAAGAGGCAGTGGTCTTAGTGACCCAACTGCTGCAGATAGTCCTTTAGGTTCGAGGAAGCATAAGTTCTTTCTCTCTTCTGTTGAGATATCGAGCTCCACTCGTGATATGCCAGGGTGACCGTTGTGCATTTATGTCACCGACTTGTCAGTTGTGCAGATGCGGTTGGTACACCGCCTATGAATAATAGCTAGATGACAGCTATCCTTATCTACTCTAGTTCGTGGCTCAGTTAGTATGCCACCTTAGTTAGTTGAGTTTGGTTTGAGACTCATATATAGGGTTCTTCTATTTCTATATACTAGAGTTCTTTTTGGCTTACACAACTAAGAAGAGGAAAATTGTTTTTAGCCTCCACCTTTGTGTGTATTTCCCCATTGTGCAAGCAAGAAAGCTACAAGTGAGACTCCTTCCTTCTCTCCCACAATCTTGACATGGTATCAGAGCCTTGTTCGTGGTAAGGATCTCAAGAAAGAAAACCAAGTTCGCGGTGTTCTGGTAAGAGGAGCAGTGTTGCTTTCATTTTCTGTTTTGGGAGCAGATCTTTGCAGGTAGCACAGCCGGAAATTGCAAGAGTGCATTGTCTCAGGTTGAGACGTCCTTCGCGGTGAAACAAGAGACCCTGTTTTTTTTATTTAAGGCCATTTCGGGGCCTGTTTTAGAGGTGGAAGTTTTTTGCACGCACTCAGGAAAAGGCCCTATTTTATGCTATGCGACTACTATTCTACAAGTCGGTGAAAAGTTACTGTAGAAATTGCATCGTATACCTATGCGCAAAGACATTGGGAGTTATAGAATATCCCTGTTGCCTCTTGATGCAAAATCGTCATTAGGAAGTGACTGTGTGGTCAAATATCACTTTCGTCAGTTTTGCAGATTAGCCCTTGTGAGGCTGAAGTTGTGTTCTTTGCAGTGACAGAATTTTTTGCAGTGTTTTGTAATGGCATCTGATTCTCTTTCACAGATTGTCACTGAAAAGCTTGACAAGAACAACTTCCAAGCATGGAAGTTTAGAATGACGAATTTCCTTATGGGAAAAGGATATTGGGAAATTGTTGCAGGAAATGAAGAAGAACCGGTTATTTCTGATGTTCCCAATCAACAGCAACTGCAGGCATTTAAAGCATGGCATGAGAGAGCCAGGAAAGTTATGTACTGGCTGTCTATCAATATTTCAGACTCTATGATTGTGCATATTCAGGATGCAAGTACGCCAAAGGAGGCATGGGATACTTTGTCAAAAATGTATAGCACAAATACACAAGCCAGGAAAATGCAGCTCAAGCAAGAGTTGCATAATGTGCAAAGAGAAAATATGAGCATCAATGACTACCACATATAGGTGAAGAAGATTGCAGATGCACTTGCTTCCATTGGGTTGCCAGTGGAAGATGATGATTTAGTTTTTGTGACCTTGAATGGTCTAGGAAAGGATTACACACAGTTTCGAATATCCATTTCCGTCTGTGAAAAATTTTCTGATTTTGAGGAGTTGATTGCTCTTCTAATTTCTGAGGAGCAGAGAAATGGTGGTGCATCTTCTTCAGGAGGAACTTCAAAAGAAGCTATCTTCTACTCAAATGCTGGAAGAGGTAGAGGCAGAGGTAGAGGAGGCCGATCTGGAGGCCGTGGTAGAAATCAGAATATGCAGCAAACTCAAGAAAACCAGTCCTATGGAGGAGGACGTGGTAACTCTAGAGGCAGGGGGAGCCAAAGAGGTCGTGGTGGATGGCAAAGAGGGCAAAATGCAAACAGCAATGTTGAATACTACTACTGTGGTAAAATGGGTCATATGGCTAAAGACTCCTATAAAAAGCAGAATGACATCATGAATGGAAAACTGCAACAAGGGAATTATGCATCTTCTAGTAGACAGGGTGATGACAGAAATGAGCATTTGTTTATGGTGCAGCACATGACCAATTCTGTGACAAGTGTAGAAGAAAGTAACGATGTGTGGTATGTTGACTCAAGTGCATCAAACCACATGACAGGTCATGCAGAATGGATGCAGGATGCAAGGAAAATGGAAAAACCAGGATTTGTGGAGATTGGTGATGATACTATACATCCTATTGTGCAGATTGAAAATATTCCTTTGTCTATGCAGGATGGGAAAAAGAAATACCTGTCGGATGTATTTCATGTTCCGAATATCACCAAGAACCTGGTTTCTGTTGGTCAAATGATTGAGCAGGGCTTGCAAGTCAGATTTAATTCCCATGGATGCTTTGTTGAGGATATGAAAAATAAAGGTCGCTTGATAGCAAAAGGAAAGAAGAAGGGCAGAATGTTTACATTGGATGCAGACATGCCTGAATTGAGTGCAGCAATGTTTGCACATGGGACCAGTGTAGTTGTGTAGATATTGATATCTGGCATAAACGCATTGATCATGTTAATGTACAGCGACTTAAATCAATGCAGGCCCAAAATATTGTTGCAGGATTGCTAAAATTCAAGGTTGCAGAAATGCATAAGATATGTGAAGCTTGTTAGTTTGGAAAACAGGCAAGGAAACCATTTCCTAGACATGTTCAAGAGAGTAAGAAGCCATTGGAATTAATCCACTCTGATGTGTGGACTACTAAAGCTGTATCTCTTGGAGGCTGTCATTATTTTGTCACTTTTATTGATGACTATAGCAGAAAAGTTTGGGTGTATTTTATGAAAAAGAAAAGTGAAGTTTTTGGGCATTTCAAAACTCTTAAAGCTGTGGTTGAAAAAGAAACAGGCCTGCAAATAAAATGCCTAAGGTCAGATGGAGGGGGAGAGTACTTCTCAAATGAGTTTGCAAGGTTCTTGCAGGAGCATGGCATAAAGCAGCAATATTCATGCAATCATACCCCACAGCAAAATGGAATTGCAGAAAGAAAAAACACGCATATTGGAGAGGTATCTCATGCCATGCTCAATGAAAAAGACCTACCAGATTTTTATTGGGCTGAAGCAGTTGCTATAGCAGTCTACATAATGAACAGGACTCCCACTGCAGCAATACATGGAATGACTCCAGAGGAGAGGTATACTGGTAGGAAACCAGATATTTCTCATTTGAAGATTTTTTGTTGCATTGCCTATGTTCATGTGTCAGATGAGTTGAGATCCAAGTTGGATCCAAAAGCTGAGAAGTGCATCTTTATTGGTTACTCTCTGCAGCACCAGAAAGGGTATAGATGTTATAACCCTTCTACTCGTAAGTTTACAGTGAGCAGAGATGTTGTTTTTGATGAGATGAGTAGCTCGTATAAACCAATAAATGTGATTGATGATGTAGATGCACAAAACGGTAATGCTGCACAGAATTCATAGCAGCAGTCACAAAATATTAGTGGACCTGGAGCGTCCTCTAGTAGTGGTTCACATTCTTCGCCATGGACAGGCAGATTGAGATCAGGAGAATCTTCTCAAAGCAATGCAGATAGTGGTATTCAGGTGTCACGAAAAGGAAAAGAGAAGGTAGATCAGCCCATGTTTGATGTGAATGTAGGTCATTCTTATGTGGATGGTGAATCCAGTGGCTCAGAACAAAGCATTGATGATGAGTTGGGTATTCCTTCTATTGTTACACCTAGAGTAAGGAAGACCAGGGATGTTTTGAGAGCACCTGGAGTGAACCTACTTTGCGCAGGTCTACCAGAGCTAGGTATCTTGTGGATAGGCTGAAATATGATGGATTTACAACCATTCACTATGCATATATGGTCAAAGTGATACAGGAACCGGAACCCACTTCTTTTGAGCAAGCCATGGGAAAAGAAAAATGGGAGAAAGCCATGGATGAAGCAATGGATGCCTTGGAAGCAAATGCTACATGGGAATTGGTACCTTTGCCTAAAGGTAAGAATGCAATTGGCTGTAAGTGGGTTTATAAGGTGAAACACAATGCAGATGGTTCCATGAATAGATACAAGGCAAGATTAGTAGTCAAGGGGTATGCACAAACATATGGCATTGATTATGAAGAAACATTCAATCCGGTTGCAAGGATGGCAACCATAAGAGCAGCCATTGCTATGGCTGCATCAAAGGGATGGTCTTTACATCAGATGGATGTAAAGAATGCCTTCTTGCATGGTGATTTGCAAGAAGAGGTCTATATGGAGCAGCCACCAGGTTATGTGCATGATGTTCATCCTCAGTTTGTTTGCAGGTTGAAGAAAGC
This sequence comes from Lygodium microphyllum, assembly GCF_053477565.2. Classification (NCBI taxonomy): domain Eukaryota; kingdom Viridiplantae; phylum Streptophyta; class Polypodiopsida; order Schizaeales; family Lygodiaceae; genus Lygodium; species Lygodium microphyllum. The sequence goes on along the minus strand of NC_141161.1, from coordinate 116,909,078 downwards.
CTTGTATGGCTTGAAGCAAGCACCTAGACCATGGTCTGACAAGATAGGACAGTATCTTGTCACTATTGGCTTTCAGATTTCCAAAAGCAGATTTCTCACTTTATGTGAGAAAAACAGAGAAAGGTATTATGCTACTTGTCATTTACGTTGATGATTTGATTATGACAGGTGACAATGATGAAGATATCATTCATGTGAAAATGCTATTGAAGCAGAAGTTTGAGATGAAGGATTTGGGAGAGTTGCATTATTTCTTGGGCATTGAGGTGATTAGATCACCAAGTGGGATACGGCTCTTGCAGAGGCAGTATGGATTGGACATGCTGTCCAAATATGGGATGACAGGCTGTAAGCCTATTTCAGTTCCTTTGGAGAAGAATGTGAAGCTGAGCGCAAATGCAGGTGAGCTTCTGAAAGACCCTACTATGTACAGACGCATAGTAGGAAGTTTGATTTATATGACTATTACCAGGCCAGATTTGAGCTATGCTGTTGGATTGGTAAGTCAGTTTATGCAGGCTCCAAGGAAATCGCATTTGGATGCGGCTAGATGCATACTCAGATATGTGAAGTCCACATACTTTATGAGACTGGGGTTCAGATACAGTTTCATGGATACACTAATGCTGATTGGGCTAGTAGTATGTCTGATAGACGATCTACCAGTGGATATGTGTTCTCTTTTGGAAGTGCTGCAGTCACTTGGAGCAATAAGAAACAGCCTACAATTGCCTTGTCGAGCACAGAGGCTGAGTACAGGGATGCAGCAATGGCTACATGTGAGGTAGCTTGGTTGCATAAGCTACTTTACGATATGCATCAGCCTACAGATGGGTCAGTTGTCATTTATTGTGACAACATGAGTAGTATACACTTGGCAAATAACCCAGTCTATCATGCTAGAACAAAGCACATTGAGGTGCATTATCACTATGTGCGGGAGAGGGTTTTACTAGGTCTTATTGATCTAGTTTATGTCAGCACAGAGGATCAGGTAGCTGACATATTCACGAAGGCATTGGGCGTAGAGAAGCTGCGCAAGTTCAGAGACCTGCTTGGTGTACAGGAATTGGGATCGAGCTCGAGGGGGAGTGTTGAGATATCAAGCTCCACTCGTGATATGCCAGGGTGACCGTTGTGCATTTATGTCACCGACTTGTCTGTTTGCAGATACGGTTGGTACACTGCCTATGAATAATAGCTAGATGACAGCTATCCTTATCTACTCTAGTTCGTGGCTCAGTTAGTATGCCACCTTAGTTAGTTGAGTTTGGTTTGAGACCCATATATAGAGTTCTTTTATTTCTATGTACTAGAGTTCTTTTTGGCTTATACAACTAAGAAGAGGAAAACTGTTTTCAGCCTCCACCTTTGTGTGTATTCCCCCATCGTGCAAGCAAGAAAGCTACAAGTGAGACTCCTTCCTTCTCTCCCACAATCTTGACATCTTCCAACAAGTCAACCCACTTCAAGTGGGGGTGTGATCCCGTCAGTCCCAACTCCTATTGTCAATCTGATTGTCATCATGGCACATCAATTGCAAGTCCTGCAGGGACGCCGGATCTGCCAGCTTGAGGAGTGTCTTTGCCCATTTTTAATGGGTTAGTTGAAGAAGATGCAGAGTTTCATATTTGTGAATTCCAAAGATTAATGTTTAATTACCGCATCCAAGATGAGGGTCATCTTATGATATTCTTTAACATGACATTAAAAGGAAGGGCTACAATATGGTATCATAGCATAGAGACTGGAACCATCACCACAATCGACAAATTTTATGTAGCTTTCTGAGGAGAATATGCCCCTGAAAGAGGTGGCCAATACTAGTTGCATGTTTTGAATGTAACACGCCAAGACCCCCATGAGAATGTGAAAGCCTATGCCAAGAAGCTTAAGGAAGTATTTCGTAAGTTACAAACTTACATTCCTATTATGTCGGCTACCCAATTGCACTACTTCTTGCATGGATTGGATTTCAATATTCAGGTACAATTGAGCAATGTAGCTTTGGCTAATATAGACACCGCCATCACGCGGGTAGAAGGAGTAGAGTCACGATTACAAACGGCCTACTCCTCTCGAATAAATCTTAATGAGGGTTTAGTACCTGGAGGTAATTTACCATTGATGAATGGAAGTCAAGGGATACCTATGAATAACTCTAATGGGAGAGGAAGCATGGTTCAAAATGTACCTTTGCTGCCAGCTCCTCCCAGTGTGACTATGCCTATGACTAGTCAGTTGGCTCCACCAAATGTTGGAGGCCAAGCTTCGAACCCTAATGTTATTCCTGTGAGTCAACAACCAATGCCCAATCAAATTGTTAGGTCAATGGAACGACGGATAGACGATCAAGGCTATGAGTCGAGTGCCTCTAATGTCCTTGGCAAAGTTAAGGATATGATGAAGCACTACAGCGACATGATTTCTTAACAATATCAGCAAATAGCTGTTGACGTCAATTTCCTAAAGAAGCAGCAGAATCTGATAGGGAGTCGACGCCCTAAAGAGGGTGGACCCTCAAGATTCAGCTGTAAGTGGTGCGGCGGACAACATTTCCCTAGAAAGTGTCCAAATGCTAAATGTAATAGTTGTGGGAAGTCGGGCCACTTAGTCGCTACCTCTTAGAGTAAGATTAGTTCCCTCCAACAAGGGAGTAAACAGCGAGGTCTAGTTAATCATAGAGCACAAGTAATAATCTCCAGCAAAATGATGGACCAAGACAAATACTGCAAAGGGGAAAGACCACTATAGAAGAGTTTCCACAAGGCAATGGAGTCAGCCTTATCGAGGCTGTATGTGTCAATGGCATTGAAACCTCTAACCTACAAGCTGTGACAAGAGGCTAAAAGGCTAAAGAGGTTGATAAAGATAATGCAAACCGGTTGAGAAAAACCCTAAGGAAGGGGATGCAAGTCCTGAATCCTGGCATGGAAGGAGGACCTCTAAGGCCTGTTGACAAAAAATTCGATCCTAAGAAGGATGAGGAAGTGCCAAGAAAGAAGGCAAGAGCTAAAAAATAAGCACCAAAGCCGGTCGCGAGACCAAAAGAAAGAATGGTTTAGTGAGAAAAGAGAGCTTTGGCTACCTATCATGATTTTGATTTGGCAAGTTCTCTTTGCGAAGTCAAACCAGATGTAAACCTCTTACAGTTGATTAAATTATCTCTAGGAGTACGCAAGGAATTCAAGAAGATCCTGCATATTGGGTATATTGTAGAACCTTTGGGCATAGCACGAGTAGGGGAAGATTGGTTTGATCATGCTGAAAAGAATTGCCCTAGGGTTCCAGCATACGTGGATGGAATATTAGTGGAGCATGCTATCGTAAACACTGGGTCCTTCGTCAATATCATGAGTTCAGAGTTGATGGAGAGGTTGGGTCTAGGCATTCAAAAAGATAGCTCCACCCTTCTAAGAATGACTGATGATAGTCTAAGGCAACCAGAAGGTTGTATTACTAAAGTCCATGTTACAGTTGCAAGTGTAGAATGTTTCTTGGACTTTGGGGTGATAAGATTTGCAAGATGTCCTAGCTATCGAGTCTTGCTAGGTAGGCCTTGGATCTTACGAACAGACTGTCAAGTCGATATACCCACTGGTCAAGTGGTTCTAGGTAGAGGTGCTAATCGAGTAAAAGTTGATGCTTTCCCTGAGTCTCCTCAGAGTGAGAGAGCTCATTTATCCTCTACTAAATTAGAGACCCCAGATGATCCATCTGGTAGTGAGACATCATCCAATGATGAATCTAAAGAGGGGTCCACTACAGAGGATATTTATCAGATAACTCTAAATGAGCCGATAGAGCCGCAAGATAGGATAAGAGACGTGGATGTGATTCAGTTGAACCTTGGCACACCGATGATTCGCGGCCAATTAAATTAGGTTCCATGCTCAGTTCAATAGAAAGGGAGGACTATGTGTCCTTGATTCAAGAATTCGGCGACATCTTTGCTTGGAGTTATGACGAGTTAAGAGGCATTTCTCCCAACCTGGCTATTCATACTATTCCTGTAAAAGAAGGCAGTCATCTTGTGTGTCAGAAAGTAAGGCGTATGCCTTTTGAACTGAGGGATGGGCTGTTTGAGGAGTTACAGAAGTTACGGAAAGATGGTTTAATCTTCCAGGTACAACACATGGAATGGTGTTCACCAGTTGTTATCAGAAAGAAGAAAAACAACCAGATCTGACTATGTAGATTTTAGAGAGCTGAATAAGCAGATGGTTAAGGATTACTACCTGTTGCCATTTATTGACCAGATTTTGGATCAATTAGCTGGTAGGAAAATATATTTGTTTATGGATTGCTTTGCGAGTTATAACTAGATGGCAATTGCAGAAGAGGACAAGTTGAAACGAATTTTATTACTGTCTATGGTACTTTTGCATACCATGTGATGGCCTTTGGTTTGTATAATGCACCTGGATCATGGCAACGAACAGCAGACAAGACCTTTGGTGACATTTTCTTAGATGAGTTGAAAGTATTTATCGATGACCTGGGGGCAGCCACTGTAAGGGAAAGGATGTTGATTATCTTAAGAAAGTGCTTTGAGCGCTGCAGAAAATTTTGTATCGCTCTTAACCCACGAAAGTGTGTCTTTGGAGTGCCTTATGGGCTATTGCTAGGCCATGTGGTCAGTTCAGTAGGGATCGCAACTGACCCTAAAAAGATCAAGGTTATAGTCACTATGAGTCCACCACGCACTCTAAAAGAGGTACGTAGCTTTTTGTCATCGATAGGGTACTATCGGAGGTTTATAAATGCCTTGGCAGAAAGGATGTTGCCATTAACGAACTTATTATCTTTTAGCTGTCTATTTGTATGGAGCGACCCTTGTAAGGTAGCTTTCGAGGATGTGAAACAAGAGTTAGTAAAAGCACCAGTTTTAAAAGCACCTAAAAGGGGCGAGGTATTTTACATATTCTCATCAGCCACCATGCATAGTATCAGCTCCTGTTTAGCCCAAATCTGGGAGGAAAAGTGGTATCATCCGATAGCTTTTGCTAGTCAGAAATTGGGCATATCAGAAATTAACTACACCTACATGGAGAAGTTGTGCCTTGGATGGTCTTTGTGACTAAAAAATTCAAGCACTACATCCTTTATGAGATGGTAGTTTTCTATATGAAGGCAGAAGGGCTTAGATTGCTTATGAATAAGCTACAACAGCCTGATCGTTTCGCAAAGTGCTTAATTACTTTGCAGGAGTTCGATTATGAGATTAAGAGTAAGCCACCGAGGTTGCAGGGTATTGTGGAATGCCTTGTGGATTTCGGGGAGCTGAAAGAGACTTTGGCTCAAGGAAGTGATATTGAAGAAATGTTTAAAATTGATACAGCTTCTATCCCATCGTGGTATGCTGCTATCACACATTATCTTTCAATGGGAGAGACTGGAGCTGGTTTATCAAAATCAGAAAAGAGGAAAATCAGACAATAGGCTTTGAAGTTTTCCTTGATCGCAGGGACACTATATCGGCAGGGTGTTGATGATATCTATCGCCGATGTGTGATGCCTAACGAGGTTCCTTTCATCTTGGAAGAGTGCTATGACTCTGCATGTGGAGGGAACTTCGCTGGACAGTTGACGGCACAAAAAGTTTTAAGAGCTGGATATTGGTGGTCGTCCATTTTCCAAGATTCCTTTGAGTATGTTAAGAGATGTGATACTTGTCAAAGACATGACATCAGAGAGAATAGGAAACTCCCACCTACGCCTATCATGGCTATCCTTCCATTTGAGAAGTGGGGCATTGACTTTATGGGTCCTATCATCCCGTCGCCTACTACTCAGAAGAGATACATTATAGTAGCAACTCATTATTTTACAAAATGGTCAGAAGTGCGGGTGATGAGGTAGGACAATGCAAAAGAGACTGCAAGTTTTCTTTTAGAGTAGATTATCTGCCGTTTCGGTCCACCGAAGGAACTGGTGTCAGACTGTGGAATCCACTTTTTGAATAAAGTGATCAAAAGCCTGACTGAAGCTGGCAAATTAAGCACAACAAAACGACCCCCTATAATCCGCAAGAAAATGGGCAAGTCGAAAGTACTAATAAGTAGCTTGTGGATATCTTGTCTAAAATAGTCTCTGAGAAGAAACGAGACTGGGACAGGAAGTTGTATGTGGCAGTATGGGCGTATAATACAACGTTCAAGTGAGCTACCGGTCATACTCCATTTAAATTAGTTTATGGGGAAGAGTGTGTGTTACACCTCGAAATTGAGTTGCCAACCATACGGTTTGCAATTAATCACTCTTTGGGAGATGAGGATGCACTCTTTGAACGTTTCACGACCATAGTCCACCTGGATGAGCTGAAATTGTAGAGCTTATTACACCAGGAGGAAGCTAAACGTTGGATGAAGCAGTTGCACGACCTTAAAGCAAAGACGTATACCTTTAAAAAAGGGCAATTAGTTCTGTACTACGATGCCCGTAGTACGGAGCTCTTTCCAGGGAAGCTGGAACCTAGATGGGATGGCCCCTACAAGATTGTCAGGATAGGGACAAATAGGTCTACGGCTCTATTAGGTGATTTGTAGGGAGTAGAATTTAAAAATAAGGCTAATCTTAATAAGATTAAACCTTATTATTTTTAAGTATGCTTACATGGGGAAATGCATTGTAGGTCCATGCTGGGGCTGATTTGAGACCTGCAAAAGAGCTTAAAGCTGGTTGATGGGGCGGTTAATTCCTTATTTGGAGCACCCATATCTGGAGCAGAGATACCATCAGGGGAAACTTATCCGGTGGAGCAAAGTATACAAAGTGATTGAGCAAGAAGATGGAACCTTTGTGTTGGAGATCAAAGTCTTCTGCCATCACTGGTTACGAATGTTGACAAGTATCCTTGTTGAGTTTAATGAAGAAGGTGGGATGCAGCCGTCAGTTCACCCTCTAAACATGTTAAATTTTGACTATCATAATTACGAATAGAGGAGTTCGTGATGGCAGCCTGTATAAACCCATTGTGGATGTACACATTATATTTTGACGGAGCGTCCAGGGGCCCTTATAAAAAAGGGAGTGTTGGAGTAGTAATCCAAGATCCCCGACCTAGAGTTACGATGAAGTTAGTTGTTTATCTTGGGGTAGGATTCACTAATTATATAGCAGAGTATAAAGCCTTGATTAGGGGACTATCTATTGCTAAGCAAGGTGGTATTCGGCGGTTGTTAGTAAAAGGGGATTCCCAGTTGATCTTGAATCAGCTAGATGGGACATACATAGTGGGGAATCCCATCCTTTGTATGTATCATCGAACTGCCATGACCCTACTTGAGGAGTTTGAGAGAGTGTCTCTTCAGTTGATTCCACGTTACTGGAACTAGTTTGCGGATTCACTAGCAAATCTTGCTTATGAAGAAGACCTTTTCTTCAACTGTGGTCCTAGTTTGTGTTGAGATGACAAGCTCAATACATGCGGATATTGATGATGGATCACCTAGTTAGATGGGTCCACACATCTACACTTAGCACATCGGTGGTCATTATGACTCTCACATGGCCACTGACTCATTACTTATTATATTTAGGTTGTTACACCTATTTACAGCTGGCATAGTTATAGCGCCAGTCGACTAGTGTAGTCGGTTATGCATTGTTTGACTTAGTAAGCCACTTTCCTTTATGTTGTATCTTATCTATTCTTTGTGTCCATTGTAAAGAGTGTGGAAGAAGAAGAAGAAACCAGCAAGAAAACGTTTTGGCCTCCATCTCTCTTCTTGTCTCTTGTGAGTGAGCTTCTCCTTGTGTATTCTGTGTGTGTTCGGTGCAGCATCTTGAGCAAGTCCCCCCACCACATGATTCTTGAAAGTTTGGATATTGCTATTAATAATGAGACAGGACCCGGTCGCTTGTGGGGAATGTTATCAAAGCATGCAATATATGGCACGTGATGGTCTATATGGGTAACACAAAGAGTAGCCGAGATCCATCTACCGTTGTTATCCTGGACCCATAGGCTGATTAGACAACATGTTATGCATATACCTCTTGGTATATATGTAGGAGGGATGGGTCATAACCTTATGCATTTAGTTTAGGGCTGTGAGCCCTATTTTTCCTCCTTGGAAAGGGGCATATTATTGTATATCTGTACTCTTTCGGGGAGGGATGTGTAGGTGCTATTCTATTTGATCTCGTTAGGCCAAGAGGGCCAGTTTTGCGAGGTTTTAACTTTTTTATTTCATTAGGCCAAGAGGGCCGATCGGTTTTTGTAGAGAAATGCTTTATTTCATTAGGCCAAGAGGGCCAGTTGTCTGTTTAGTACAGGTGCGGTTAATTGTTTCTTGTTTTAGTCTTGTGCTAGACAGGTTCAAAGAAGAGCTTGGAAGGAGCCTATGTCACGTGGAAACTTCTCATGGCCCTATCCAAGTGATATTTCTCCTTTTCGAGTACCGTGGTTTTTATGTATATGTGTCTATGTGCTTGTAGGGGATTTTCTTTTCTTGTTGGGGACCGGCGACCAAGGCATGAAATCCCAGGTTTAGGTTAGATATATTTGAGGGAGGTCTGAGTAGTCATTGCCTCCTGTAAAGACATTGCCAAGCATCGAAAGACCTGTTTCAAAAGGCAGTTGTAGTGACCGTGTTCTGCTAGCCTGCTAGGCAGCCCTTCTAGAGTTCTTGTTAGTTGTGCGGTAGTTAGAGAAGCCTGCCGAAAGGAAAATGATGATGATAGAGAGGAAATAACCCTGAATATCCCAAAGACAATAAATATATACAAAAGTGTGTAAAAAGGGGTTCTAACCCCTATTAAAATAGAAAATAAAAGAAAGGAAAATTTATAAGCAGTTGATCATCGCCTTGCGAAGGCCTGGTAGGTTCCTGGGGACGAGTCAAACCCGGGGCCAATGCCTTGTCTTCCTAGGGGTAGTGTCTTGCTGGAAAATAAGAAAGCCAAGAAGGTTGGAGAGAAAATAAAAGTAAGTATCAGAAAAGGATTAAATGTCACCTCATGAGGGCTTGGTAGATTCTTGGGTACTAAGATAGGACCTGAGGCCGATGCCCTGTTCTCCTTGGGTCACTACGCTCAACTCCCTCCTTTTTACACGCCCGAGTATGGGGAAAAAAAAAAACCTAGAAGAAGAAATGTACTAAAAGACAATATTTCTTGATGAGGCTATAGGAGTCCTCGCCTAGTAGGAGCTCCTGGTTGTGTTGTCCTTAGTTAGGTAGGTAGTTCAGACCACCACATACGGCAACCTCTTTGATAGTTCTTTTTACTCTGGCCGTGTTGGAGCAGTCGGTTAGTGACTAGCTTCGAACCTTCTATTTGATTATGCTAGGCCTACTCCTTGTGGATTTCATGCCTCGGTTTTGTCAGGGGTAGGGTGAGCATTGTGCTGTGGTTTAATATGTATCTATTTTGTATCAGCTTGATGCTTCCTTTGGTTGTTTTGTGCAAATCTGTTGTGGGATTCGACAGGCTGAGTCGCCCTATCCCGTGGTCACCAATGAGAGAGGAGTTCAGAGCCTGGGATGTGCCTAAAATTTGCCAAAAAATCTGGAATTTAGGGAAAATTTATTTAACATCGAAGGCGACGGCTGCAACTAGGACGATTTTTAGCACCAAGTGAAAGACGGCTTTTAAAAGGCACCCGAGTGACACTTGCAGATTTTTCATAAATTTTCCAACTCCCGTGCGGGATTCCAGGAGCTGCCAGTTAGTGCGGGATGTCAAGACAGATGCGCAAGATTTTTCAAAGGCTGAAACGGAGCCCGGACGAGGAAGAGGCAAAAAATTGGCCAAGATTTGAAAAGGTGGACATTGAGAGGACCAAAGGGGGGGGGTGCCCTTTGGGACTTTTAAACCCCCCCCCCCCCCCCCCGCCCCCCCTTCATTTTTGTGGAAAAAAGGTGGAACATGGAGTGGGAAAAATGGCATGAACAGGGCGGTGCAAATTTCGCCATCCCCTCCCCCCTCCCCCCCACATCATGATTGGAGGCTGCAAACAACCTATGCAACAGAGATTGGGCATCAACTTCCCTCTCTTGGCTGATCATATCGCCGGTCTTCGCACGAGATATCGCTGTCTGGATGAAGAGATCAGAATCTATTCTTTCTCTCTCCTCCCTCTCTCTCCCCTCTATGGGCTATTCATGTGTACCATCTTGAAGGAGGAATCTGGAGGGAGAATGAAGGGGATGGTGATGGAAATTGATGGAGATGTTGAAGATTGATGTGCAGCATTGGATTGAGAGCAATGCAGGCTCTGTCTACTGGCTATGCAGTCATTCAAGGCATCTCGGGTTACGTAAAAACACGGTATGACTATTTTTATGAAGAAAATGAAGGTTTTTTATGTTTTATGATAATAATTATGTTCTTATTGGATGAAAATTTGTTTGTGTGCTAGTTGCATCATGATTAATTGTTGTGTATTATAAAATTTTTATTTTGCGATGATTTACATGCTCTATTTAATTCCCGTAAACCCAAAATGCAGTTTTTAAGTGGTAAAATGGTAGTTTTTCCATTTCGGATGGGTGAAAGGTGTTCCCATGGGGAGAAAATGGAATATAAATTGAATGTTAGTATGCTGAAGTGATTGGAACAAAAAAAAAACAGAAAATAGCATATTTTATTGCCAAATAAATCAAGAAAATAGAAAAAATAAGGGGAAAAATAGAAATACATCTTACAAAAATAAGAAAAAATATAATGATTGTTTGTGGATGTGTGGTACTGGCAAACCATAAGGTTTAGCCTCAGTTTGCCCTATCTCTTTGTCAAAGTTTGTAATTTATTGCTTTCAATACATCAAAACATGACAAAATGAACCTCTACACCTATGCAATGAAAGCAATACCTAAATATAGGGGGTTGGGAGGTTTGAATGGTGTGATTTGCGTGCTGATTATTATTGATTTTTTGATGCATATCATGGCATAGAGTTTGTTGTATTTTAATTAAGAGGATAGTAGCACGAGTTTTATCTTGGTGCTATCCTTGCATCGCCGCAACGGGTTAGAGAATAAGCATTGGAAAGCTTGGTTGTGCACAGCACGTGTCTCATTGGAAATCATGTTTGAGCACTTTAGGATCATTCACTTTGCATGTGCATGTAAGCCAGGGTATTAGAATAAAGAAGGACTGGATGCATAGCACCTGTTTTCAATGATGATGGCCGACGCTTGAGTGTAGAAAGGCATCCTAAGCCATAGGATAGATGTTCGTTTCTTGGGGAATTATTTGGTAAGGACACATGGTATCTCATGGAATGCTTTCGAAATGAAAGAGTGGAGTTTGTTTGTTTGTTTTATATGTTGAGTAGTGCATCAAGGGGCTAATCCCTGCAATGTAGGAGAGCTGCAGTGGGTCCACGGTGATTCCACCGAGAGGTTGCTTCCCATGTATGTGATTATTGTGGCAGTTATGGCCAATGTGTATGGGTTCTCCCTCTGTGGAGTTTATAGAAAGGGAAACGTTGGACTATAAAACTATAAACGCATAGATTAGGCTTTAGGACAGTTCGTCCTTTAGCAGTAGATAGATGCTCCTAGCCTGCGAGGCCGTGAGGGTGTGTTTGTCTGTCATGAGCATGAGGTCCGACTAGTGCCATAGCCAGTGCCGGCCCATTTGAGGTCCCATCAATAACATAAATTTATTTTTATCCCACCCCCTAGTCACCGCCAAATAGGCAGGACGAAAGGGAGGAGGCGACGATGACATGTGTTGTGGATGAGGAGAAGCTCTCGATGATGACAATTATGGAGGGGGGGAGGCCACGTGGTGAAACACCCCCCCTTGGGCATAACAACCCAGTTGGGAGGCCCCAAAAATCCCTCACTGTCATGCAAGATAGGTGGTGGTTACCACTACCACTCCACATTTATTTCGCCCCCCTACAATAATACCACCTCTTTTTGTATAACCCCCTCCCCTTGCCTCCACTATCTCTTTTTCCCCCATAATAATACTCTTTTCCCCACTATGAAACCCCCCCCCCCCCCCCCATCATCAAGAAGAAGAAGAAGAGGGAGAGAGAGAGAGAGGAGAAGAAAAAGAGAAGAAGAAGATAAAGAGGGAGAGAGAGAAGAGAGAGAGGAAGAGGAAGAGGGAGAGAAGGAGAGATGTGAGAAGATAGGGAGACAAAGAAGAAGAAGAAGAGGGGGAGAGAGAGAGAGAGAGAGAAGAAGAAGAAGAGGGAGAGAGAGAGAGAGAGAGAGAGAGAGAGAGGGGGAGAGAGACTTTTTCCCTTCCCCTCCAAAGAGGGTAGGCACACGCATCTCTTTCTCCTGTCTCACGATATTATCCACCACTTGCAAATAGCCCCACTACTTGAACACAAGGTGCAGAAGTCTTGAGTGACTCGCAAAGATCAAGGATGGCCCCCAAGCAAAAAATTATGCACATAGATGAAAACCCCACAATGAGCAACGAAGCCTTGGGCGAGGACATCACTGCCCATCCAACTACAGTACCAGTCGTAACTAATGTATTTCCAAATTAATGAATTCTCACTTTGATTCATGTGTGAGATGCATTAGACTCATACTAAGTTGCACGTGAAGGGATTATTGAAAAGGATAAATTCATCGCAACATTTGAAAGATGGAGTTTACAAAGTGCATGTATCTAGGGAAGTTAGTTGCACCTAGATGCTATGCCACAAATCCATATGTAGCATGAATGAAATACAAGGTTCCAATGTATTTTTGACTCTCTTTTTTTGGAAAATAATACATAAGTATTTTACCACAATGAAGTACATTGAGCTTGTACGCTTGATAGATCTCATGGTAAGTAATCTATCCTAGAGAAAAATTAATCTTGAAACTCTAGTGTGTAGTTGACAGAAACAATGACCATAAGGATTAGAGTTAAGATACCTTGAGATCTGCCCCATACAAATTATGTTTATCAATTCTAGGTTGGGCTTGATGCAACAACAACCTTAGGGCATTTGAAGAGCTCAAGGACTAGGAAACCCTATGTTAAAGGAAAGACCGATGCTTTTCTACTTGTTGGGGAAAAGGTTGGGTTGTTGATCAAAGTATGTGCTCAATAGAATTTACATTCTTCTATTGTTGTATGAGACCTTGCATGAGTCTGAGGCAACATGTTACGTAAATTTTGCATGGAAACGCTTACATCCCAAGGGAGAGATCGAATATGCAATGGGAGAGTTTATCGCAACTATTCATGAATATTTGGAAAAGGTCGCCATTTTTTTTATCGAATAATGTCCTAAAATGCTTTTGCATTAAATTGATTGTGGGATGTGACTTGGATGAATATTCCAAGTGCTTGTGATTGTTGGAGAATTCTGGCAGGGGTCTGTAGTGACAAGTTGGCATGGGGAAATAAAGGAATGTTTTCTTGGAAGATGTTATTAGGATGATTGCCATGATTGTGCTTGACTCTTAATCGAATAAATTAAGAAAGGATATTTTATGCAAGTGGAACATCTCCAAGGTCACACCGCATTTCAACCCGAGAGGGCACTTCTCGATTCACGGGCCAAAGGTCGAGTGGTGAAAAGGCCAACCACAAAAGTTGTGTCTCACTCGTAGGTTGCTTGGGGTCAATGGAGCTCTAGACACCCCTTGCCTAGTTCGGAATGGAGGTGTAGACTATCATGAGTCCAACTTCTGGAGGCATTGAAAGATCCTATTCTGGATAATGGATGGAAATTATGGTGCCATGTAATTTGGATCAGGTACTTCTGTTGGATAGAAGGGATACATAATTTCTTTTGTGTGGGCAGGAGACAAATATGAACTAGATAATAAGTTTAGGAACTAGTTTATCAGAAGGATTATTTACTTTGTTTTTGTGTTCGTGCCATAAATTACATGAACAAACCATGTTCCTTAAAAGGCTTAATTAAGGAAGCTGATTTGGAATGTCACCATAAAAGTGATAGGACCTAATTAGAAAACTAAAGCTATTAAGGGAAGCGGGTGGACAGAACTCATGATGGATTCGTTTTAATGGAAGGGTTGTCCAGAGAATTGGGAGGCTTCTCAAGGTTTTTATCGACGATGAATCCTTAGGAATTGTTGGGTTAGAATTGTGATTCATGCCATTTTAGGGGACCGAAATGGGACTATACCCTACAGACAGAGCGATTGGGAGGCGTATCCCTCCCGTTTTCCATTCGCTTTGAACCAAGTGCCGCATGGATCCTCTTCGGATTGGGTATCTCTACGTAAAGTAGGATGTCCAAAACTCGATGCTAGAATGCTGTCAAGAGACCTTGACCCCTAGGAACCCAAGTTTCAAGTTGATCCTAGTGGGTTCGTCGGCCATTGAAATATTTCTACTGAAAATATATATTGAGGCCATGTGAATTCTCGGCAAAAGATAATGCCGGCATTGGATCCCGGACGGTATGAACTTAGATGCAATGTAGCATTATCTCCTTTGGGAAAAACCGGGACTACGAAACCCCCTATGTCACATGAATTCCCTCTTGGGAAGGGGTCATGGGGATAATAAAAATTGATTTGGATAATTATTAGGATAATGACAAATTTTTTTATTATTTCTCTTATCCCCCCAGTCGACTGTCGTGTTGGAGGGGGAGGGGAATAGAAGGTATGATCAAGCTCCTCGTTGGAGCTTGCAGGGGGGAAGAGGGCATGAGTGATGCCATGCAGGGGAGGGAGGATCCGCCTCCCCTCACCTATATAAATTAAAGGTGTGCAGGCTGAGAGAGGACGGCTGAGGCATTGCTGTGAGAGCATAAAGGGGAGGCCGTCGAACTGCATAGAGGGAGAGAGTAAGACTCTGTGTGCAAATCGTGAGGGAGGGAGAGATTGAAGACGCCACCCTGCCACCAATCAATTGCCAGTTTGAGGACGGGGTCGCAGTCGTGGAGAAGAAGGGGAGGCACTGGCGTGAGCCCCGAACTGCCGTCTATCGCCACCCTCAGCTCATAGCCAACGTGCTTCTTTAGAAGCTCTAGAAGCTTCTAAGGGGGGGCCCTATAAGCCCCCTTTTCCCCCCCCCAAAATTTTCCCTTGAAGGGCTTTCATGTGGCCCTTAAGCCTTTTTTTTTCCCCCATAAAAAAAGTCCTTCTTAAAGCCCCTTTCATACCCTTTGTCCCCCCACACAAAAATCCACTCTTAAGGGTCTTCTACACCCATTTTCCCCCTTTCAAAGGTTCTTTTGGAAACCTGCTACGAGGGTTGGTATTCCCTCCCCCCTCAGGATTCAAGAAAAGCCTCCTAGCCCTAGTCATGTGGGCTTACTAAAACACCCCCTACCCGGGAATCCAAAGCCCTTTGTGTGCCCCTTTCATACCCTTTCTTTTTCCCTCCTCGGGATTCTTCCACCCAATTTCGTGTGAATTCTACCTAAATCCCTTCCCGTAAGGTTTCCCACAAGTCCTTAAAGCCTTCTTGTGGACTTCTCCTCACCTAATCGGTTTTAAGGCCTTCTAAAGCAAATTCACTAAGGGTGTTTGCATACGAAGGAGATGGACAAGATCGTAACTCTGCGCCCAAGGCAAAAAGGCTGAATTCGCAATGGCTCCTAAGAAAGCACAAGGGATAGCCGCAGGAGGATCGTCAGGAGGATCGTCTCTTAGCATCCACGTGGACATCTCACCACAAGTCCAGGCTTTTCTTCCTAATTTTTATTTTACGTCGTTATAATTCAATTAGGCATAGATGATTTTTGGAGATAGGATGCATTTTTCATCTTAAATGCTCTTAGTTAATTTAGAAAAATTAGCTCACAACGGAGGAATTCAATCATTAGTATTTCTAATAAAATGAACAAAATAAAGTGAGCAGAAGATTGATATGCGTTCTTAGCAAGTAGTTTTTGTGCATTTCAATGAACTGAACTTAGATTATAGTCCATATTTTCAAAACAGAATTAAGATAGTGCAATCCGTTTAAGCATGGAAGTACAAACTGCATGTCGCATTCTTAGGCCATATCTTCTTCGCAATGAGTCATTATGGGAAGTGCTAATAATTCATAGGAAATTGCAAGGCATGAAATGATTCCTAAGTTGCATAAATTGGTATAAATATCATTTTTTCAACTACATAATTATTAGAAAAGGCTACATGTTTTAGCATGAACCTTGTTTGCAAGTTATAAGATGATTAATCGGAATTAGGCTATAACCTAACCTATGCTTGACCTTAAACCGAAAAGTTAGGGTTTGAAAATCAACTTACGCATAGACAATGAGTCATGTGGTTATGGAAATGATAGCATAATTATCGTCAAGAATAAACAAGTTAAATTGGCATAAACCTAAACACCACAAACCACGGAGTACTCGTTTAGGAAAAAAGGGCTAATTCAATGCAAAGTATCCCAAGGAACTGACTAGGGTTAGAACGGTAAAGATATTTACCTAGTTGCACGTATTGCCAAAACTGAAATCCTATACCCTAAATACTAGCCCACATTCACGGAATATAGGGACAGCTGGACATACTTGCGAGAAAAGATCTTGGGGTTTTTCCTTAGAATCTCTCGCTAAAAAGATGAAACTTGGAACCCTAGGACCCACAATGTAGGCCTAATGCAATCAGGAATGGATTGTTATATCTAATCATGACGCCATGATTAGAAGACACTGTTGATGGATAGAATAGTCCCATAGTTTAATGCGACACTTGTGCAACAAATTGCAAAGTCACATGATCCTATGATTGGATCACAAGGGAATAGCCAATTCCTTGGAATGAGGTTGGCAGATTCTTACGCAAGCTATCTTGCAAGAGGAAGAATAATCATCCTAATATAGTATCTTTCTTGAGTAAATATAATTGCTTGGAAGCAAAAGACCATCTGAAAAATTGGAATAACATATGAATTGAAGATATTGATCAAGTCGGGTTAATAGGGTACGCCCTAACCCAAGATATAGGGGATCTTACCAACTTGGAAGTAATCCCGGATCGAGTGCTGGATGCATTCGAAAAAAAGGATTCGCTCCTTAGAACTTGACCAACAATAACGACCAATGGAAATGATTGTGCTTGTTAAAGATTTAAGAGCACTGTTTTGCTTTGTTTGATCAAAAAAATTAAAGGATAAATGGATATTTAATGCCTGAAAGGAGAGACGGATTCAGTTACCCCCAATTGCCTGCCTAACCCTAACCAAGGGGGTTGTTAACTGCGCCGGGAAGGTGGACCAAACCTGTCGCGAGAGGTCTCTCCGTTGAGCACTACTTGGAGCAGGAGGACGCTTGGTTGCCAGGGGGCTCTGGCCGTAAATCCCTCACCTTCTGGGCCCTGCACAAGAGGCTAACGTGACTCGGGATTGGATCGCAAGGCCTGCATACTAGTCTGCGGGAGGAAACTTGGATTAGTGATCCTTGTGGATTGCTGGATAGCCTTCGGGCGGATTGTGGATAAGCCTACGGGCTGGACTTTATGTATTTCAAAGATAAATATGATAACCTGTTAAAAAGGAACTTGTTTGACATTGCTTTTCTATGTCAAGTGCTATGATTACATAAAGAAATCAGTGCCTAACGGGCTAATTAAGGAAGCTAATTAATACATGTCCAACTAAATGTGTTAACTAAAACAGCCTGAGGAAAGTGCGGTGGATGTGGCCATAGGTCGGTCCTACTGATGGGTGGTCCCGATTGGCCGGGAGCTTTTCTCAAATCACGATGGACAGTCAGAAGATCGTCAAAGAACATGAACAACAAAAGCGTTGACCTAGAGTTATAATTGATCCCGATTTATGTTGTTTTAGGGGAACGGGATGGGACTATGCCTTATGGCAGAGAGGTTGAGCTTCGCATCCCTCTCGTTTCCCATTCTCCTTGAACCAAGTGCAACGTGAATCCGCTTTAGACCTGGCATTTCTGCGTAAAGTAGTTCGCTTGGGTTCGACGCTAGTTGCCGTTAGGAAATGACCACTAGGGAAAACCCTAATTCAGGTCGGTCCTGAGTGGGAACAGCCGGAATACTTCCGCTACATGGCAGACACGGAGAGTCCTAGATTGCAAACCCCGTAACATTCCATGGGAGTGCTGGTTGAAGCTTTATAGACATCCTTTCCGATGGACTGCTAAGACGTGTCCTGAAGATAACAGGTGGACACGTTACAGCCATGAATGTTCCATTGTGAGGAGGACTAGAGAAACCCTAAGCAACAAACCTCGTGACATTCCATGGAAGTGTTGGGTGGCGTTGCCTAGACTCATCTCTTGATGGACCGCTAAAAAAACGTTCGTGGACAAGCATGTTACAATTGGTATCAAAGAAAAAATTTGTAACGATATGTGACTGCTTAATGTATGGTTCTTAGGTATATCCTAAACAAAAAAACTTAAGTGGTATGGCTTGATTGTCAGGCACTTTCTGGACCCGTGAATGCTTATATGCAAGAGAAGAGATTCCTTCTCAAGAAAATTAAGGCACTTGAGTTTGATAGAGAAGGGATAGACATTGTAGTAGAGGCTCCTCGTGTTCATCATCAGAGCTGTCTCTATCTAGTTGCACATAATTCTCCAAGTTCTGATATATCTCTTCTTGTTGGTCTAGGATTAAAGCCCAATTGTACCTCAAGTTTAAATCATGTACCTTGGACCATCGCCATTCAAGTTCGTCTAAGAGATCTTGGAGTGGCCTAAGATTCATTGCTAGATTGCCAGCCAACTTGTTGGTCAAGTACCCTAGGATCTCCAAGAGGTCTCGTCTATTGTTCAATACTTGGAATGCAATAGGGTTGGGTCTTCCACGTAGGCTTGTAGTCATCATACAGATTGGCACTAAAGGTGTGTCCTTGGGCTTGCTAGTTGCCTTAATGGCTTTTTCATACTCCTCCATGTACCAGAATGGCAAGTTGATGCTAGCAAGAACATGCATCCAGTCTCACTCATCCTCACAGCATGGGATATACTTGGTAAGGGCCCCATAGGATCCCCTAATCTGGTCGTCACCCTTTAGCATGGTGGAGATGGTATCTAGGTCAACCGACGTAGTTTTCCAAGTGTCCATCTCTACTCTTATAACCTCCATTTGATTGCCTAAGAAGATGAGACCATTGCCCCAAACTTCTACGACTCTCGCCTTGCATATCCAGGGTTGGCCTAGCAAGGTGTCATAGTCCACTCCCTTCATGACTATAAAATCAACAAAGAATTGGATTCATGTGATCTTCATTGGCCAATTTTTCAGCACTCCAAATGGTTTCACCTTCATTCCGTTAGCTAGTGTAACATTGAACCTAGCAGTCTCGACCGGGGGGTTATCCCAAAAATGGAGAATTGCATGGCTTAGCATACTCACTTCTATCCTCGTTTTCACGATTCCCTTTCTTGTAACATCCCCTAGATCTAGGACTAGCATGACTACATGCATTTTTGTGCCTTCCCAAAAAGCATTTACATTCAAGGATTTAGACATGGAGTGCAGTGTCAAACTTGTTATTTTTATTTCTATATCGTGCTCAGGGAAGTCTGTGGTAATTGAATCATTTGATTCCTCGACCCAATGTTTCAGCTCTTGCCATAGTGTTGGATGTTGCCTAAGCAGGTTCCCTAAGATTAGAGTCACAGGGGTGGTCACTAGTGTATTAAGAAGGTTGCTAGCCACTTGCCTTTCTCCTAATTTAGCAGTTCTTGGCCAATGGCCTTGACTAGTTTGCTAATCTAGAGCATTTAGAATTTGTCTAGACGGCCCTGTTTGTGGTGCTATCGACTCCCTTGATTTTGGTTGTGGGAGAGAGAATAGTGCACTTATACTTGAGAGATCATAAATATCGTCTTCTAGTATGGGCTTAGCGTCTTTTAGGTGCTCCTAGGCATCCTTCACCCACTTTTTCACCTTCTTGATGGCTTCGAGTTGGCGCTTCGAGTTGGGGTACTCCCGAACCTTAGAAATTCCCTTTTCAACCGTCAGTGGAGCCGTCGTTTCTTCCTTTGCATCAATGACTTTCCTTCTAACATGTAGTGTTGTGGCACTTTCAATTTTGAGGGTCACCTTAGCATCTAGTCTTTTCTTCCTTCATCACCAACTCTTCTTTCCCACTCAAGTTGTGTCAAGGTTGTTAGGCCTTGGAAATGATATGCCAACTTGCTTCGCCTGCACATGGGTCATGACATGCAATGGGATAGGCATGGCCTCCCCATTGAGTGTCTCAACACCGAATAACCCCAATGGAAACAATGGCTTGTTTGCCAAACTAGAGGATGGCCTCCTCCTAGGGAAATCAACAAAGAGATGAGTGATTCCACACTTAGTGCATCTCAAGTCAGCCTTATCTCTATTTGCTTGCTCCCTCTCCAAGCAAGGCGAAGAAATGTGTCATGGCTCCCTCTCCAAGCAAGGCCTCTCCAAGCAAGGCGAAGAAATGCTCCCTCTCCAAGCAAGGCTTGAAGGGAGAGGCAGCTTTAGTTACCCCTGACTGCCTGCGTGACCCTAACCAAGGGGGTTGTTAGCCACGCCGGGAATGTGGACCGAACCCGCCGCGTGAGGTCTCTCCGTTGAGCGCTACTTGGAGCAAGAGGACGCTTGGATACCAGGTGTTACAACTATATATATCATCTCTCACTCGACTTGGGTCTCACCTATATATACTAACTCTACATCAATATGAATCATTCTTTTGGAAGCATGTCTTGTGTATCTCTCTCGTACTCTCTCTCTCTCTCAACAGGCCTCTGCCTCTCCCTCTATCTAATGGCATCACCGCTACTGGTTGGTAGTCCATAAGGACTGTGTTGCCTTCTTCATTGTACAATACGTATGGGTTCACATAAGGCTCATCGCCGCTAGGCCCCGTCCACATAGTGGAGCGGAGTATCACTTGGTGGATGGGTCATATAGGGTCTAGATGGTCTAGGGATACCTATAGGATTTATCTCCATTCTACAAATGGACAGCTTAGTGTCATTAGATGTAGGCAGGGTCAACGGGGTTCCCCTTCCAAAGAAGTTTAGTGGCCTATTTGCAAGATAGGGTTGTGACCGTAAGATTGTGGGTATGGGAGTCTGCGAGGTAGTCTACAATGTATGGCATCATGACCAAACCTACCACAATAAGCTCAAGGTCATGACCTAGGATCTTGACACTCAGCTAAAAAGTGGTTTGTGCCACAATGCATGCATTAGACATATGGGTGCGTTGGTTGTTTCATCATCTCCTGCAGTTTGGCTATGTCCATCCTAATCTCTACTAGCTCTTGTCGTAAATTAGTGCCATTTCCTTTGTCCTATGCGCTTGGGCCTACTCTCTTGAGGCCCTCTCAAAACTCCTGGCACTTGACTTTTCTCAATTTGATCCTTTGGATATTTTTTCCTTGAGCTCTCTTCATCCACTCTAATAGCTTCTTCAAAGACCCTTGCAGTGCATCTTGCTACAAGCTCGATTTGCTGGTCAAGGCTTTATAGAGCTCTTCACTTTGTATACCATGGATGAATACCATGGACACCACTCTTTTGGTTGGTCTCTTGTCCATGGGGATTCTCTTGAAGAGGCTCCTCACATGGGTCACATAGTCTCAAATATCCTCTTTCTCTTTCTACTTGATGTTCATGAGTTGCACTAACAGGTTATCAGAGTACCGTAGTTTGGAAAATCTCTTAATGAAGAGATTTTTCATGCCATTGAAATTGGCACACTCTACATCATCCAAACTCATGTACCAGGTCTATTGTCCCATCACGTAAGCATAGTCCTAAAGCTTGGGAGCGTTGAGTAGGATCAATGATGCCATTAGCCTCGCAAACCTGCTTGACCTGCTCCATAAAGCTGTACAGATCGTCGTTTGCTTAGTATTTGTCCAGCTGCTTTGCCACCACACAAATTTTTGATTGGCTCTTAGAGCCTTGGTTGACTCCTAACCCCACTAGCACCGATGTTGCTAATGCTATAGCACTTTGCTCTGCTACCGTGTTATAGTAGCCGCTTCGTCAAGAGCTCGCTCAGTGTGAGGTCTCCTTCTAGCGCTCTCTTGCTCTCCGATCGATTTTTGCCTACTAGGGCTAGCACTCTCTGGATCTCTCACATTTTCATAATCTAGCGCAGGCTCCTAGTTTGTCCAGAGCTCTAGTGACCCCAAGCGACCTAGGAGTGAGACAAAACTTCAATGGTTGGCCTTTTCACCACTCTACCTTCAGCCCATGAATCGAGTAGTGCCCTCTTGGGTTGAAACACGGCGTGACCTTGGAGATGTTCCACCCACGCAAAATATCCTTTCTTAATTAATCCAATTAAGAGTCAAGAACAATCAAGGCAATCAGCCTAATATCATCTTCCAAGAAAACATTCCTTTATTTTCCCATGGCAACTTGTCACTATAGACCCCTGCCATGGATATTCCAACAATCACAAGCACTTGGAATAATCATTCAAATCAAATTTCACAATCAGTTTAATGCAAAAGAACTTTAGGATGTTGTTCAATCAAAAAACAATGGGGACCTTTTCCAAACATTGTAGGAATAGGCGCGATAACCTCTCCCATTGCATATTTGCTCTCCCCCTTGGGATGTAAGCGGTTCCGTGCAAAATTTACTTAACAAGTTGCCTAAGACACATGCCAAGGTCTCATACAACAATAGAAGAATGTAAATTCTATTGAGCACTTACTTTGATCGACAACTCCACCTTTTCCCCAACAAGTACAAAAGCATCGATATTTCCTTTGACTTAGGGTTTCCTAGTCCTTGAGCTCTTTTCTTGCCCTAAGGTTGTTGTTGTATCTAGGCCAATGCTCTAATCCTTACGGTCGTTGTTTGTATTAACTACATGCTTGAGTTTCGAGATTGAATTTCCTTTAGGATAGATTAGTTACCATGTGATGTGTCAAGCATACAAGCTCAATGCACTTTAGTGTGGTAAAATACTTATCTATTATTTTCCAGAAAAGGAGAGTCAATAATACCTTGGAACCTTGTATGACATTCATGCTACATATGGATTTGTGGCATAGCATCTAGGTGGAACTAACTTCCCTAGATACATGTGCTTCATAAATTCCATCTTTCGAATGTTGCAATTAATTTACCATTTTCAATAATCCCTTCCCATGTGGATTATTACGGGTATAATGCATCTCATGTGTGAATCAAAGCAAGCTTTCATTAATTTGGAAATGCATTAGTTGCGACTGGTACTGCAGTTGGATGGGCAGTGATGTCCTCACCCGAGGTTTTGTTGCTCATTGTGGGGTTTCCATCCACGCACGCCATTTTTTGGTTGGGGGCCATCCTTGATCTTTGCAAGTTGTGCAAGACTTCTACACGTTGTGCTCGAGTAGTGGGGCCATGTGCTAGTGGTGGATAATCTCATGAGACAGGTATATGTTTGTAGCCACGGGAGAAAGAGATGCATGTGGCCACCCTCTTCAGAGGGGAAGGGAACAAATCTCTCTCTCCCTCTCCCTCTCTCTCTCTCTCTCTCTTTTTCCCTCTTCTTCTTTTTTCTCTCTCTCTCTTCTTCTTCTTCTTCTTCTTCTTCTTCTTCTTCTTCTCCTCTCTCTCTCTCCCTCTTCTTCTTCTTCTTCTTCTTCTCTTCTTCTACTTGACGATGGGGGGGGGGGGGGGGGTTTCCTAGTGGGAAGAAGAGTATTATTATGGGGGAAAAAGAGATAGTGGGGGAAGGAAGGGGGGGGAGGTTTCCTAATGGGGAGAAGAGTATTATTATGGGGGAAAAAGAGAGTGTGGGGGAGGGGGGGGGGGAGGGGGGAGGGAGATGGAATCCTTACTTTCTAGGGGGGTTTATAGGGAAAGAGGTGGTTTTTTTTTTGGGGGGGAGGGGGGGGGGGGGGGGGGGAATGTGGAGCAGTGTGGTAACCACTAATTATCTTGCATGGTGATGAGGGATTCTAGGGGCCTTCTAGTTGGGCTGTTATGCCCGAGGGGGGGGGGGGGGGTTCACCACGTGGCCTCCCCCCTCCATCATTGTCATAATCGAGAACTTCTCCTCATCCATGACACTTGTCATCATCGCCTCCTCCCTTTCCTCCCACCTGTTTGGTGGCGGCTAGGGGGGGGTGATAAAAACAAATTTCTGTTATTTTGAATAGAACGTTACATCTTCTCCCCCTTCGAGAACTTGAGATGTCCTCATCTCGAAAGAACTATGGAAGGCCAACATTAATGGTCTTAAGGCCTAT
Organism: Lygodium microphyllum; assembly: GCF_053477565.2. Lineage (NCBI taxonomy): Eukaryota > Viridiplantae > Streptophyta > Polypodiopsida > Schizaeales > Lygodiaceae > Lygodium > Lygodium microphyllum. The sequence goes on along the minus strand of NC_141161.1, from coordinate 116,885,012 downwards.
GGTTAGGACCTACCATGCGTCCGTTGCACTACTCCTAATGAGTCAAGTAGTGCAACTCATATTATTGCAATTAAACGTAGGTACAAGAGTAGGATTTATTTCCAATACATTCCTTTGCTTCCTTTGATAGCTTTAGTTTTCTAATTAGGTCCTATCACTTTTATGGTGACATTCAAAATCAGCTTCTTTAATTAAACCTTTTAAGGAACATGGTTTGCTCGCCTAATTTATGGCACGGACACAAAAACAAAATAAACACTCCTTTTGACAAACAACTTCCTTAACTTATTATCCAATTTGTCTCCTGTCCATATAGGAGAAATTATGTATCCCTTTTGTCCAATAGAAGTACCCGGTCCAAATCACATGGCACCATAATTTCCATCCATGATCTAGAATAGGATTTTCCAACCCCTCCAAACATGTCTACAACTCTGTTCCAGACTAGGCAAGGGGTGTCCAGAGCTCCACTGACCCCAATCAACCTAGGAGTGAAACACAACTTCCGTGGTTGGCCATTTCACCACTCAACCTTCGGCCCTTGAATCAAGTAGTGCCCTCTCAAGTTGAAATATGGTGTGACCTTTGGAGATGATCCACCCGCACAAAATATCCTTCCTTAGTTAATCCAATCAAGAGTCAAGCACAATCAAGGCAATGTGATGCGAGGAGGCATATGCCACGGTGGATTCCGTGAGGTTTTACGGTGGATTCTGTAAACTTAGATGACCGGGGCTCATACACAAAGAGGATTCTTTGTGCGAGAAGTTGATGGGGACGCCTGTCCTTTTCGGGCGTTTCATTAATTTAGTGTGTACATGGGTGATTCCATAGCGGGTGATTCTGCAAAATGCATATTAAATTAATAAACGTTTATGAGTTTAGAGTGCGCACTCGTAATAAATTAAGGTTAGGATTTATTTCTAACCAGTTGATTTATTTATGTAGGTGAAGACTGCTAGGTATTCACTTTTGTCGGTTTAATTGTATTATTTTACTAACGATTGTGAATGCTTCAGTTGATGTGTAGAGATAGCAGCAGTGGCGGAGGAAAGCATTGGAGTCTAGCGGGTTTTCGACTCTTGGACTAGATTTTGATAGGCGCCACGCCTATATTTTGTTATGTCTATTGAGACATCGATTATTTATTATTATTTTGTATGTGCTTATGCGCCCGGATATGTTATTTCTATTTGGACATTGAGATTGGGCGTGCCAGACACTATGGGCACCGTCCATTAGCTTTATTTTCCTATTTTTGTAGAAAGCAAACTCAAAAGCTAAAAGCTTGTCATATTTTTGTAATTGGGCTATTATTGAGCATGAAGATTGGAAATATACATAAAATACATGCTTTATGAAGCGCTCACACAAGGCATGGGGGAGATTGAACCCAATTTGTCTCTTGCCTCTTGTCGTGCATGCTTTTACATGGTTTTTTGTGCAAAAAGGTAGAGTACTTTGTTCTTGGGGATCTTCCGGGATTCACCACGTGAGCTATCTGCGACCGATCTGCGCACCAGTGGTATCAGAGCGGAGCAGAGATCAAGAGCTTCCAATCGCTATCAATCTCAGGCAAAGGCGGAGCTCCAGGAACAAACGGGCTCTACAGTCAATCTCGTCGCGAACCGTCGATACAGGCAAACTTCTGGCGATCAAGAACCCATGTTTCCACTGTCAGATCGTGAAGGACCAAGCTCTACAGGCGGAGGACCACTCATACACTTCCATCATTAAGTTGTGGAGTTACAGAGATAAGCTCCATTGTTTTTATCATTATTTCTTTCAATTAAGCTTAAGACAAAGCTTAACAAGCTTATCAAGCTTCAAAACTTAACGTCGAGCTCAAGAAGAGGCCTCCGAAATTATCGCGCGGCCAAAAAACGCCCCCCCCCCTCACGAAAAAAAACGGCGGCCTGTTAATCCTCCTCAAGCTCATTAAGCTCATAAGCTTAAGCTTAATTACTTAAGCTTAAAGCTTTCTGCAAGTTACACAGGTTCGACAAGTTCGCAAACTCCGGGTCTCGCACTTCTGAAGTCAAGTTCCGCAAGTCGACGGTAATCAAGTTCTGTAAGTTCTGCAAGTCGGTCTAAGTCCAGCAAGTCAACAACTCTGCAAGTCTGCTAAGTCTGCAACTCTGCAAGTCAGACTAAATCAGAACTGACTAGTGCTTAAAACTCCTAGAAGACTTGTTCGTATGCAAAAACTCTGAACTGGAAAGTTGTTCGCAGCAAGCTGTTCTACCTATCTACAAGTTCGTTGAAGTACTTTCAGCAAACGGAGACAGAAATATTGCAGAATTTCTGAAAATTGAAGAAGAAATACCCAAGAATACATAGCCTTGTAACCCCAAATTTGAGCTACGCTCATCCCGCTAACCTGATTTTGAGAGAGAAAGGTTTGTTGAGTTTTACAGGATGACTACCCCACATATGGATGATCCTATGGCTGAAGATGACCTACCTGAGCGTACCATGGAACAAAAGTTGGATCTTATCATGCTGCAATTGGAAGAAGAGCGAAGAGCTAGGCAAGCCTTGCAAGCGCAATTGACAAAGCTACAAAGAGCGTCCACCGATAAAGAAGAACCTCAAGCTGAAGATTTGATTCGACGTACCATCGACGCCACTCTTGAAGCACAAACCATTCGCAAGGAATCCAAGATAAGTAAACGAAGTTTCAAGTTCCGCACTTTCAATGGCATAAGAGAAGGAAAGACTGTTTTATCATTCATTAGCCAGTTTGATGACTATTTCCATGAGGAAACTTATCTCGAAAAAGATAAAATCAAGTGTGTCACTAATCATCTGATAGACAGAGCATCACTTTGGTGGACTGTAGTCCGCAAGAGTATAGAATGTCCTGCTACTTGGGAAGAATTCAAGAAGAAGTTCATGCAAAATTTCCTTCCACCGCAATTTCATGAGAAGGCTATCAAGCAATGGGATTTACTTCAACAGCGAGATCGTGAGCCTATTCCACAGTATACAGAGCGTTTTTGGAATGCACTCTTACAGTTACGCATGCTTGAAGACGTACCAGAGATGACGCATAAGTGGAAGTATATGTCTGGACTTCTTGGACATTACTATGCTGAAGTAAACATGTTCAAGCCTGCTACTCTTGAAGACGCCATCTCTTTAGCTCACGACACTGAAGATAAGTTACGCGGAAGAGATCGACGACCACAGCCATTCCAAGCCAACGGTAATTATGGATCCAAACAATTCAATTCCAATTTCAGAAGGTTTAATCCAGGTCGTTTCTCATCACTATCTTTTCGCAAGAATTGGCCTAAACCACCTGCATTACCATCCACTATCAATTCAAATTCTAAGCCTATTCCACAAGCAAATCCAAATATACCCAAACTCCCAGCCATTGCAAATAATGTGACCAAAGCTAAGCCAATAGTATGCTATAAGTGTCACCAGCCAGGGCATCTCGCAGCAAATTGTCATTCAAAGAAGCCATCAGCACATATCAACTACCTTGGAGCCATGGACGAAAAAGAGCATGAGGATATGCCAGATTTCACTGAAGAAGAGGATGATATTACTACTACTTCCGACACTTTACCAGGTATTCTTACTTCACATTCATTGTTGACTATGAAATGTATGGTGCATAGAAAAGAAAGAACTATATTGCATGATGACGGTAGTACCCATGACTTTATTTTAGCAAAATTGGTAAAGGAATTGAAATTGGATACTGTACCTACGCATTATCGCATAAAAGCTGCATTTTTAGGCACTAGGTACAATGGCACACAAGAAGTACAAGATTTAGAAATTCAAATGGGTCCATATATTGAAAGAAGAAATTTCTTAGTTGTCCCATTACAGTCAAGCGACATTATTCTAGGAATGCCATGGAGACACCAACATAATCCCAATATAGATTATTCTACGCACACAATGAATATTAATTTTCAAGGAAAATCTATTACATTATTTGGTATGCATGCATCTCATATTTTTCCACTGCTTTCGCATACTCAAGCAAAACGTGCACTACGCAAGAATACTAAATCATATCTCATTTGGGTGAATGAATTGCATGCAAAGGAAAATCATATGCACCCTAGGCATAAGGAATTTCTCGCATATTTTAAGGACTGTTTTGCAGAAGACGTAGTACCACCAGGTTTACCTCCATCACGTCCAGAAGACCATAAGATTGATCTAATACCTGGCACACAACCACCTTGCAAAGCCCCATATAGGCACAATCAAATAGAGCAAAAAGAAATCCAGAGTCAAGTTGAAGAATTACTAAATAGAGGCCTAATTCGACCTAGCAGTTCTCCATTCGGTGCACCTGTGCTCTTAGTCAAGAAAAAGAATAATACTTATCGTATGTGTATTGACTACCGAGCATTAAATAAGATCACTGTTAAGAATAGGTATCCTATACCTAGAGTTGATGACCTTATGAACAAACTGCAAGGATCTTCTATATTTAGTAAAATTGACCTTAAGTCTGGATATCATCAGGTGAGGCTAGATAGATCCGACATATTTAAGACTGCATTTAGGACACAGTTTGGCCATTATGAATTCTTAGTCATGCCATTCGGACTAACTAATGCACCTGCTACTTTCAGTAGAATGATGAACCGTATTTTTCTAAAATATCAGTATTGTGTGATTGTTTTCTTTGATGATATTTTAGTATTCAGTCAAAGTGAAAAAGAGCATTATGAGCATTTATCATTAGTTTTTCAATTATTGAAAGAAAATCAATTGTTTGCAAATCCTGACAAGAGTGAATTCTTTAAGACAGAAATAGAATATCTAGGTCATATTGTATCAAAAGAAGGAATTAAAGTTGATCCTAAGAAAATTGATGCAATATTGCATTGGCCTGTTCCTAAAAATGTACATGAACTACGCTCATTCCTTGGTTTGTACGTAATTTCTCATTACTTGCTTTACCATTAACAAAACTTCTTAAGAAAGGAATTGTTTATCAATGGACTCAAACTCAACAGAAATCCTTTGATTTACTCAAACGTGCATTAACCAATGCCCCTGCTCTACAATTGCCTGACTTTAATAGACCATTCTTTCTAGTTGTGACCGATGCTAGCGGATCAGGAATAGGAGCCGTATTAATGGAAGACAACCATCCAATAGCATATTCTAGTTCTAAGCTGAAACCCTCTGAGCTTAAATATTCCACTTATGACAAAGAACTATTAGCAGTTGTACAAGCATTAAAACAATGGAAGCCTTATTTAATGGGTTCAAAATTCATGATAAAGACTGACCAGCAAAGCATTAGACATCTACTTAGCCAACCCCAAATTTCTGACCGTCATATCAAATAGGCTTCCTTCATTCAAAGTTTCCATCCTATCATTCAATACCAACCTGGAAAAGAAAATGTAGTTGCAGATGCATTGAGTAGAAGACCTACAATTCATAATATTTCCATCATATCTTTTGATTCTTTGATTGCTATGAAAGATACATATCACCAGGATATTACTTTTCATTCTGATTGGCAAAAATTAGTTCAAAATAATTTCATTCCTGTTGATTCATTGTCATATAATGATGGATTTATGTTCTTTGAAAAGAGACTATATGTTACTATTCCATTCCGATCTTTTGTTTTGAATGAAATTCATTGTCCCCCATATCAAGGTCATAGAGGTATCATTTCTACATTACGCATGTTAACTGAAGATTTTTATTGGCCGCATATGGATGCAGATGTATCTAATTTCGTTTCTGAATGTTTAATTTGTCAAAGAATAAAGAGACATCATGGTAAACAGTATGGATTATTAATGCCTTTGTCTATTCCATCTAAACCTTGGGAACATATATCTATGGATTTCATTACTGGTTTACCAAATACTAAATCTAACCATGACATGATTTGGACAATTGTAGATAGATTTAGTAAGCAAGCATATTTCATTGCATGTAAGAAAACTTTAACAGCATCACAAGCAGCACAGTTATTTTTGAAAACTGTTTTTACTAACCATGGATTGCCAAAAGTGATTATTTCAGATCGAGATTCTAGATTTTGTAATAATTTTTGGATTACACTGTTTGCAAATCTAGGCACAAAGATTGATTTCTCATCTGCATTTCATCCAGAAACAAATGGACAAACAGAAGCCACAAATAGCACTATTTTAGATCTTTTACGTGCATACACTATCTCTAAACCTCAGACATGAGATACTCATTTACATTTATTACAGTTTGCATACAACAATACACCACACACATCTACAAAGAATGCACCTTTTAAAGTTATTTATGGATATAGATTATCTACACCTGTTGCATCTTTGTCTAATAGAATACAGAGTGCTGATGATATTGCTGTTATGCATAACACTATTTTTGATGAGGTAAAGGATATGATTGCTAAAGCCCAACAATCATATACCAAACAAGCCAACAAGAAAAGACAAGCTATGAATTTCAAAGTTGATGATTATGTTTGGCTTAGAATAGAAAAGCGTAGACTGCAAAGTGTAGATAGACATCCAGTTGTCAAATTAGCTCCTAGATTCTATGGACCATTTAGAATCATTCATAAGATTAATGACAATGCATTCAAGTTAGAATTGCCATCTCATTGAAAAATTCATAATACATTTCATATTAGTTTATTGAGACCATTTAGAGGCCAATTACCTATCCACCCTGTCTATGAAAACCCATCTTTACTAGAAAAAGAGACTGAAATACTTGAACCAGAAGCCATCATAGACACTGACTACATGACCACTAGAACTGGCCGAAGGTATTCTAGATATCTAGTGAAATTTAAGAACCATCCTGTAGAGGAAGCACAATGGATGTACGCTAGAGACTTAAATGTTTTCCCCACTCTGTTAGCTCCACATTGAGCTAATAGCAATTGAGGTCAATTGCTATCCCACCCCGGGGATATCATGCCAGGAGGCATATGCCACGGTGGATTCCGTGAGGTTTTACGGTGGATTCTGTAAACTTAGATGACCGGGGCTCATACACAAAGAGGATTCTTTGTGCGAGAAGTTGATGGGGACGCCTGTCCTTTTCGGGCGTTTCATTAATTTAGTGTGTACATGGGTGATTCCATAGCGGGTGATTCCGCAAAATGCATATTAAATTAATAAACGTTTATGAGTTTAGAGTGCACACTCGTAATAAATTAAGGTTAGGATTTATTTCTAACCAGTTGATTTATTTATGTAGCTGAAGACTGCTAGGTATTCACTTTTGTCGGTTTAATTGTATTATTTTACTAACGATTGTGAATGCTTCAGTTGATGTGTAGAGATAGCAGCAGTGGCGGAGGAAAGCATTGGAGTCTAGCGGGTTTTCGACTCTTGGACTAGATTTTGAAAGCAAACTCAAAAGCTAAAAGCTTGTCATATTTTTGTAATTGGGCTATTATTGAGCATGAAGATTGGAAATATACATAAAATACATGCTTTGTGAAGCGCTCACACAAGGCATGGGGGAGATTGAACCCAATTTGTCTCTTGCCTCTTGTCGTGCATGCTTTTACATGGTTTTTTGTGCAAAAAGGTAGAGTACTTTGTTCTTGGGGACCTTCCGGGATTCACCACGTGAGCTATCTGCGACCGATCTGCGCACCACAATGGGCCTAATATCAACCTCCAAGAAAACATTCCTTTACTTTCCCATGGCAACTTGTCACTATAGACCCCTACCATGAATTTTCTGTTAGCTATATAGTGTTAGCTATATATAGTCTGTCTATATAGCACCCCAGGTCCCCTCTATATATTCCTATCATGTGTGCTCAGTTTTCTGGGGTTCCACTTCCGGTGTCTCATATCTCTCTTCTCTCCTCTCTTCCTTTCGTCTCTCATCTTCCTCGCAGTTTCCAATATGGTATCAGAGCCCAGCAGCGCCTACGAGAGATGGCGGCACGCTGTCGATCCTATGAGGCCTAAGCCTATAACTACAATGGGGAAGACAAGCGAAGGCAAAAGCTGGAGACGAGGACAAAACGATGGGGCAAAAGAATAAGATCACGATCACCAATGATGAGAGGGCGGCTCCATCGCATCCTCGATCTTCTTCTTGTCTGCAGAGTTCTCCAGTGAGTTCTTCGACTCCACCTTCTTCTCCATCTTTATGGCCACCCCCTCGTAGACGTTGTCATCATCAGCGCCGACTTTACCATTGTTGCGCTCCAGGATAGATGGATAGCCCTGATCAAGGTTGCTGTGCTGGAGACTGCTGGAGACGTACGCGCAAGCCATGGGCGTGCCCGAGTATACGTTGTACTTCACCTTCCATTTGTCTGTCGCAAGCTTTGACAGTCCGTTGTCGGGTGTCCATGTGGCTAGTATATTAAGCCCGGGGGCGGAGATGTCCGGCTTTAGAGAGAGAGAATATAAACGAAATAATGTATCATCAGCTAGAATATAGATCCTCATGAGCTTGAAAGAATATAAACAAAACAATGTATCATCAGCTAGAATATAGACGTTCATCAATGGAATAACGAATGAGGACGATCGTCATGAAGCATGGCAATATCAACATCCAAAAGTAATGTTGATGTTGAAATGTAGAGAGAGAGAGAGAGAGAGAGAGAGAAGAAGCTTATCTGCTAAGTGGCTCTCGTAAGCTACCAGGTTTCTAAACAACCTCTCTGTATCATCTCCCAATTTTGGGCAAATACAAAATGGCCTTCTTAGCATCAAAACTGATTGAGTTCATGTAACCTGGTGCTACAGGTTGGAATTTAATACCACAATCAAATCACTCCCGCTTCACTTGTTGGGGTCCAATCATAGCAAGAAAACAATTGCAGCCACTGCTAATCTGAGTAGCCTGGCAGAAAATGGGTGGCCCAAGCCCCCCTCTCCAGTTGAATTACCCCCAATTTGCTTGTTGCGCTTGTCACCAGTAGGGAAGAACTACCCTCAGCTGATACGCGTGTTTCGTACAGGCCGAGCATCCTCTGTGCTTGCTTGGGGGGACACATCTATTCTCTCTCTCCTCTAGGAATCGATGGGAGCGAGAGTGACCGTGCTGTAGATGCTGAAAAGGGCTAGTGTCAGGATGAAGCCCGGCGGTTGGGAATCAGGGGAATTCCACGTGCGGGCAGGCCATGGACGTGCCCGAGTATATGTTGTAGTTCACCTTCCGTTTGTCTGTCGAAAGCTTTGACGGTCCGTTGTCGGGTGTCCATGCGGCCAGTATATTAAGCCCGGGGGCGGAGATGTCCGGCTTTAGAATCTCTGCAGTTAAAGAATTGGGGCCCTGCGATGAAAAGGCTGCGATGAAGGGTGATGGCTTCACGCCTAGATTAGTCTTTGTTGGGATCAATTTAGCCGTTGGATTCGCATGTCTGACAGCGAGCCTCTTAGAGATCAGCCGGCGGAAGAGGACGCCTCGAAGGGGCATAAATGCAGGAGTTCCAGTGAGAAACATAGAGATAAGGACGCTCGTGAAGGTAAACCTTCGAAGCACAAACACAAACATCACAGGCATAAGCATCGGAGAAAGCACCGCAAAGAGCATGCCGATGACGAAACTGTGACCGGCCAGGATGATGATGGATGCCAATTTCTTGGATCAGAGGATGGAGAAAAGACAGAGGACGTTAGGTATCATGATATTGGATTAGAAGACACAAAAGGGAAGGAGGACAGCAAACCTATTGAAGCTGGAGCTTCAGAAAGGCGGCATAGTGGAGAAACTACCACTCAGGCCAAATTTCTGACAGATGTTCGTAATAGTGAGCTTCATCTACCCGAAAGTAAACGATTGGTTCCTAGCTCAGGGACATGTCATCATTAGTCATGGCAGCAGGGGCCATGTCGCGCACGCGCATAGGCAGAGTTATTTTCATTCGAGCGGACGCCATGGCTCCAAACAGAGCTTCTTTTGGGACAGACTTTTATGCTGCGGCGAATAGATCTGAGTAGTGCAGCCTTATCTTTTTTATGTAATTCCAGGTAGATGTCTACCCTAGAATCCTAGGGTTTAAATCCCATTTTGGAAGAAGGGAAGCTTGGAAAGAGCAGATGATTAGCAACCAACGGAGAGGTTTAAGTGTGCATGCCGTCAGGACCTCCGCGAGCATATAGAACAAATGATCAGGGACCAACGGAGAGGTTCAAGTGCGCATATAGGCATCTGCTTCCATTGTTTTGTCTCGTTCTAAAACGCTAATAGTTACTTACCACTAAACGCCAAGAAGGAATACTTTAAGGTAAAGTAAAGTTGATCCTCTTTTTGTCTCGTTCTAAAATGCTAATAGTTACTTACCACTAAACGCCAGGAAGGAATGGTTTAAGGTAAAGTAATGTTGATCCTCCAATATCTTTATATGTGTGCATTTCCTTTGGCTTACAGTTTGCCTTGTTTTGGTCATGTTTTGAGTCCAAGAGTATTTTATCAAGCTGATTGTTATCTATGGTAGTAATTCACGGTACTCATTGTGAGAGTTTCTTAATGTCTTGACTTTTACTCGGATTCATGATGATCGTCCTCGTTCGTTATTCCATTGATGAGCGTCTATATTCTAGCTGATGATACATTGTTTCGTTTATATTCTTTCCAGCTGATGAGGGTCTATATTCTAGCTCATGACACATTATTTCGTTTATAATCTTTCCAGCTGATGAGCGTCTATATTCCAGCTGATGACACATTATTTCGTTTATAATCTTTCCAGCTGATGAGAGTCTATATTCCAGCTGATGACAATTTGTTTTATTTATATTATGTTCATGGGGCCCCACATGTGTTATGTTGTCTATAGAGCGGTGTCGCGAACCATCTCTATAGACCTTGTGTTGTTCTAATGTCATTGTAACGTTTTCTCTTTAAGTTTTGATGTGACAGATATACTGCTTACATCCCAAGTTCAGTTGAAGGAATTTCTTGGAGATTTTATCTTTTGCAGTGATGTCGCTTATCCTTATTTTAAATTTTGTATATTTAGGAGTGCTAAAGCTCTTTTGATGCCTCTAAATAGGCTATTGTAATTCAGGAGTGATGTAGCTCCTTCTCCATTGATGTTGTAATTCACGAGTGACGTAGCTCCTTTGATGCCTATGAATAGGCTCTTGTAAGTTCAACTTTGTAATTTTATATTTTGAATATTAATATAATGGTAGGCCTATATAGAGCTATGGGTTTTTCCCTTGAGCCCCCAAGGGTTTTTTTCATCCATAGTAAGGGACCTTTATTTGAGTGGGGGTGTTAGCTATATATAGTTAGTTATATATAGTCTGTCTATATATAGCGCCCCAGGTCTCCTCTATATACTCCTATCACATGTGCTCAGTTGATACACTTCTGGGGTTCCACTTCCGGTGTCTCATATCTCTCTTCTCTCCTCTCTTCCTTTCGTCTCTCATCTTCCTCGCAGTTTCCAACATTTTCCAACATTCATAAGCACTTGGATATAATCATCCGAATCACATCCCACAATCAATTTAATGCAAAAGAATTTTAGGACATTATTTGATCAAAAAACAATGGTGACCTTTTTCAAACATTGTAGGAATAGTCATGATAAACTCTCCCATTGCATATTCGCTCTCCCCCTTGGGATGTAAGTGGTTCCATGCAAAATTTACTTAATACGTCGCCTATTTCACATGCCAAGGTCACATACAATAATACAAGAATGTAAATTCTATTGAGCAGTTACTTTGATCGACAACCTGACCTTTTTCCCAACAAGTACAAAAGCATCGGTCTTTCCTTTGACTTAGGGTTTCCTAGTCCTTGAGCTCTTTGCTTGCCCTAAGGTTGTTGTTTCATCTAGCCCAACCCCGAATAGGATTGATAAACATAGTCGCTATCGGGTGGACCTGAAGGTATCTTAACCCTAATCGTTATGGTCGTTCTTTGTGTTAACTATGCACTAGAGTTTCGAGATTGAATTTCCTCTAGGATAGATTACTTACCATGTGATCTGTCAAGCATACAAGCTCAATGCACTTCAGTGTGGTAAAACACTTATCTATTCTTTTCCAAAAAACGAGAGCCAACAATACCTTGGAACCTTGTATGTCATTCATGCTACGTATGGATTTGTCGCATAGCATCTAGGTGCAACTAACTCTTTTTCTATGAGATTTTTCAAAAATGGATGAAAAGCAATTTACTTTCTACATGTCACCCTATTCTAAAAGCTTTGTAGACCTTTTTAGGATATTTACAAGAAAGAATTAAAAAAATAGACTTAAATTGTCCCAAAATTCCATATTTTTGAATCAACCATACTATAAACACTAACACTACTGACTAATATGACATTGACTGTTTAGATTAATCAGAAAGTCGGATGATGATGCGATGTAGGGTTTCTCGCATGATGTCAGCGTAGTGGTGTTGTGCCATTCTGCGGACATAGTGTGAAAAGCTCTCGAGTGTATCCTCATTCGACTTTCTTCTTGATCTAGAGAGTCAATGCCATATTCGTCATTAGTGATAATGTCCATAGTGTGGATGGTTCAAAAATACTAGATTTTTGAACAAGTTTAGCCTATTTTTGATATTTTAGATTTTATTTCTTGTAGATATCCAAAAGATGTAGATAACTTCTAGAATTGGGTGACATGCTTTAAAAAAAAAATTAGTGTCTTTCAGTCATTTTTGGGGGATTCTATAAAAAAAGAAGGATTGGAAAAATTACGTGAGGCACGACCACAGTTTAGAAGCAACAAACAGCACTCTGAACAATTAGCAAAAGAAGGAGTGATCTGGGAGAAATCTAATTAGGTGTCCTAGTAATTTACCCCCCTTTCGGAACCAATGGAAGCATCAGATTGGCAGTCTGAGTAGCACACAAGAAGCTATTGTTTGATACATGTTTTTGGTCTATAAGGGATTTATCTTCTCAAGATATAGAAATAAATTGACAGGTGTCACCTTTATGAGTATTCTTCTACATCTTCTATTTCTTCAAACCCCTTCTTTTTCATCAATTTATCTCCCTGAATATCCCTTCACCCTATTGTCTCATACCCCCGTGGAAGACTTTTGACCCCAAATGCTTTGACAGTGGTGAACCTGACATGAAAGTCGAGAGCATGTGTGTAAAGATGGGGAATTCTACTGGTTCAAGTGGTGGTGATGATTTACAATGGATGATTTCTTTGTTGGAGCAACAATAACAACATCAGTTGTTGTTACAGCAGCAGATGCAAACTCGATAGGAAGTAGAAAGAATTGATTCCTTAGCTATGAATGCGTTACAGACATTGGAATAGGAATTGAGGCAATTTAAGGGTCAAAATGTTTCGGCCTTCATCTTGTTGTATGAAGAAAAGATGTTACTTCATGGGGTGCCACAATATGCATGGAGTTAGTATTTCTCCTATTTGGCCATGTTTTGTATGCATTGCATGATTGGATTGATAAGTTACATACAAGAGATGCTGATTGGGTAGCTTTTAAGAAAGCTTTGAGGGAAGAGTTTTTCTTGGAAGATGTAAGATTGGTAATTAAAAAGACATTTACAGATTGACTATGTTTTACTATTTCTTACACAACTGACACAACTAACTATTTACCAACCTCAAAAAATGGTACCCATAGATGCATTATGAGTTGGCCCTCACACATCAAAGTATACTAACTGCAACGGTCACGTACTATTTCTTACATTCTTGATAAATGGTAACCTCGACTATTTACCAAACTGACAAGCATCATAGACATGACCAATATCTATATACTAAAACTTGGGTCACAAGTTGTTTCTTCTGCATCATTTGTAGCCACTGAAGATTCACATGTCCCACTCTTTTATGCCATATTTCCAAGTCTCCAACTTTGCTAGAGCCATGGGCAAAACATTGTTGATTTGAGCTATGGCAAAGTGGCATAAAGAGTAAACATCCTGCCATTCCTACGACCGCGAGCAATCAATTTGCAACCATTCAAACCAAACTCCTGAATGAAGCACCCATGCTTGTTAAATTGGAATTGCAAATTCTGCTCAGTCATTTGACCAGCAGACAATAGATTTTTAGTAACTGATGGGACATGCAGTACATCATGTAAGTTCTTCTTCCTGCCATCATGGATTACCAAAGGTACTTTGCCTTTATGTTCTATGCTATGATGTGTGTCATCTCCCATGGATACATAGCCATTCTTCTTAGGCACCATGACAATAAACTAGTCACCATGATGCATCATATGATTCAATGCCCCCAAATCAATGTACCAAATTGTTTCTCACAGGACTTCTCAGTAGCCCTGTCTTTCACATATGTCATGGCAAACAGTCTATCCTTAGATGCATCTTGCTAATTGGGCAATGCATAATGTTCATGTCGTTTGCCATTTTGATTGCCTTGCTTCTTCCAACAGTCCTTAGCAATATGAACATACTTTCCACAGTAGATACAATCCTTGTCCTTATTAGGATTGTCAGATGGGCACTACTACTACGAAGAACCATTGCCTCTAGGGCTAGATCTCCGCCTACCTTTGAAATTTCAACCTCCTCGTGCATTTCAACCTTGCTGGTTATTATGACCATAAGATACATTTTGATGGCCTCCTCCGCCAGAACCAAAACCTCTAACACAGTTGCCACAACCGCGTTGATTCGAACAAAAGACAACATCCTTATTCTTGGAACTGTTAGAACCTATAGCCAATCCAAGTTTAACCTCTTCATGAATAATCAATGCAACCAGCTCATTGAAATGTGGCATTTCAGCCCGCATAGAGATGGAAGCATCAAATGACTTATATTTAGATCAGAAACCATTTAATGTCACTGCAACCATGTCTTCATCCTCAACCTGCGTGCCAATGGATGCTAGCTAATCTACAAAAGTCTTAATCTCTATGACATAATCCTATATAGATCTGCCTATTCTCTCCATGTTGTTGAATTTCTGCTTTAACTGTATCTTCCTGGCACTTTTAGTTGTGCCATAATACATGATCAAGATGTTCAATGCACTTGCTATTGACTTGCAGTTCATGATCTACATTACCATAGCATCTGAGATACATAGAGATAACCAGTGTTGCACCTTGCAAGCTCTTTCCAACCAAGCTCGGTACTCTTTTCTTTAATCAGCTGTAGGATTCCTCTCTGGAATTTCAGGTTCAGCTTCAATACTTGTCACTAAGTCCCAATATCCTTTACGTATCAGGAAGTTCTCCATGAGGAACTTCCATATGACATAATTATTGCTATCAAGCTTTTCCCCCACTATCTAGGTTATATTGTTGGTTCTATTTACATTTTCCATGTTGCAAACAATGCCTGACTACCTGCAAGCCAACAAGTCTAACTACTAATTGTAGACTTTGACTATTTATGACAGTTTTTTGTAACAAAATCACTGTTAAAACTAGAGTGTTTTAGCCCATCAATATCTCAAAACCACCCACAAACATGTGGCATAACCTGTCGTTACATAGACCATGTAGTTGCTTTAAGTATGTATCATGCAACCTTACTGCCAGGGTATATAAATACAATCTAAAAATTGTAGGTTGTAAATGACCAGTAGATGATTTATAGCCAAAAACAAGGTGTACACATGCCATACATGTCCCAAGTACAAGTATGAAATATCTTACCTCTAGGTTGCAATCAAAAAATATTCACTAAAGCAAGGTTTATCGAACTCCAAAATGTCTTCAAATCAATTTACACATTTGCTTCAGTGTGTCGGGGTCAATAACTGACCACTTATACAACCATAGACACTCTGTCTTCAAGAAGCAATGTCATGGACTACGTTCCCTGCTTGGAACCAGCCAAGGCACTTTAAATGCATTCATTTTTAGCTCAAACTTCAATTTTTAGTAGAATTAAGTGCTTGTCTTAATGTTTCAGACATTCCCAAACATATCCCAAACCATACATTTGATAGGGACCAATCAATGTCATGTAATGCTTTAGGCAAAGACCATATTTGTTGTCCATAGTTTTATGGCAATTTTTAGCTTGTAATTTTCAAATATATGAATGCATTCCAAAAATGAATTTTTAATCCTTTTAATCATGCCCAAGTGTATATGGGTATTGCCAAGACATTCACACATCATTCTAGTTAATCATAACCATCAGTACCAAGGCATACATGGATTAAACGATGATAGGACCTAAAACGGGCCGGCACTCGCTCATGCACTAGCCGGACCTCTATCATGCACTCAACAACCCCACGGCCTCGCGGCCAGGAGCGTGGATGACACATACATCATCTTCCTAAACATCTTGCGTTTGTATCACGTCTGGTAGTCCAAGTCTAACCCAATCAACACTCCTTAGAGGGAGTCCCTAGCACATTGCCAAATAGCACGAAGTACAAACATAGGAGGTCCTCCAGCGGCGGCTGATTGCTGCTACCTCACTGCGACTCTCCTACACTTTGGGGATTGACCCCTCGATGCGTCACTAAACATATATAACACATTATCGCACACAAACTTCTCTCTTTCATGATTCGCATATTTCCAGGCGGTATACCATGATGCCTCACTTTCTTTCCCCTAGACCCAATACCTAGCCTACAGTTTGGACAACCTTACTCACTCAACATTGGTCATATCTCTAGAAAGCAATTGCCATGCATCCAGGAGATATTGTCTGATACTTTTAAAATTCATGCTTCATGCAAATTGTGAATGTCCACGTGCTCAAACAATTAAGGAAATCAGCATTGGTGTACATGTGAAAAACTTTTCTTTCAATGGATTTGACTATCGCTTGTATGCGGCATTGCATGAACCTAGCACCGAGAAACCCTTGTGCTACTAGGTCCTTAATTTTTAAATATTGACCAACCTAAATGGTATGCATAAAAAACCAGCAAGCCTTTCATCATTTCATTCAGCATTTAAACACCTTTTCATACACTCTACCCCCTCACCCGTTTAGGTTGTGCATGGTGCATAGGTTGAGGGTTCATTTTTCACATTTTTATTGTATAAAAAGCCATAAAAACTCACTAAAACATAAAGGTAGGGCTAAATTGAGGCTAAACCTCATACTTTAGACCCCCCATATATCCACAGACATGGTTTTTATTTTTCCTTAATTTTCGGCACTCAAAATCTATTTTTTCCCTATTTTTTCCCCATTTTCTCTATTTTCCTTGTATTTTTTGAAATATTAAATAACTAAAAATACAAAATGAGTTATGGGCTATGACCCTTAGCTTCATTTGCAGCAAAAACACAAGTTTAGTTGGTGTGTCTTATTACATTTTCCATTGATATCTCAGAAACACCCAATTTTCCCATATTTTGTGTATTTTACGGGTTTTATACTACTCATTTCATCCACAACACTTATGATTTTCTGATTTCAAATAGTTGGAAGACATTGCAAGCAGCATTATAATGCATAATCATCTCATGGGAACAAGTATTCATGAAGCAAATTGCATAAAAACACAATTTTCCTTTGTAAAAATGAGATTACCGTTCTTTACGGGTTGCAGGTTTTTTATTTGCCATATCTCGGGACTGATTTCCAGCCACCATTAATGCTCATTCCGAACAGGGACCTGCAATTGTGAATGTCCACGTGCTCAAACAATTAAGGAAATTAGCATTGGTGCACATGTGGAATACATTTCTTTCAATGGATTTGACTATCGCTCGTATGCGGCGTTGCATGAACCTAGCACCGAGAAACCCTCGTGCTACTAGGTCCTTAATTTTTAAATATCGACCAACCTAAATGGTATGAATAAAAAACCAGCAAGCCTTTCATCATTTCATTCAGCATTTAAACACCTTTTCATACACTCTACCCCCTCACCTGTTTAGGTTGTGCATGGTGCATAGGTTTAGGGTTCAATTTTCACATTTTTATTATATAAAAAGTCATAAAAACTCACTAAAACATAAAGGTAGGGCTGAACTGAGGCTAAACCTCATACTTCAGACCCCCCATACATCCACAAACATGGTTCTTATATTTTCTTAATTTTCGGCACTCAAAATCTATTTTTCCCTAATTTTTCGCAAATTCCCCTATTTTTCTTGTATTTTTCACAATATTAAATAACTAAAAATAAAAAATAAGTTATGGGCTATGGCCCTTAGGTTCATTTGCAGCAAAAACACAAGTTTAGTTGGTGTGTCTTATTACATTTTTCATTGATATCTCAAAAACACCCAATTTTCCCATATTTTGTGTATTTTACGGGTTTTACACTACTCATTTCATCCACAACACTTATGATTTTCTGATTTTCTGATTTCAAATAGTTGGAAGACATTCCAAACAGCATTATAATGCATAATCATCTCATGGGAACAAGTATTCATGAAGCAAATTGCATAAAAATACCGTTTTCCTTTGTGAAAATGAGATTACAGTTCTTTGCGGGTTGCAGGTTTTTTATTTGCCATATCTCGGGACTGATTTCCAGCCACCATTAATGCTCATAACAGTCCACAATCAGCAATCTTCAATCTTCTTGAACCACGGAGCAATCTGGTCTTCATTGGACAAGCATCCATCATCCATTCTTCTTCTTCTTCTTCACCACATGAATCTGCCTTTAGGGGAGAGAGAGGGAGGAGAGAGAAATATTGAAATCAGAATTCTTCACAGAGACCACCATTTCTCAGGTGAGAGGCAGCGATATGATCAGCAGGGAGAAGGTAGACAAGGCCAATGATAATTTGCATAGGTTGTGTGTAGCAGGCAAGTTGCCTCTCTCCATCCCATGGCGTGATTTTCGGCGCCATCTGTTCCTCACGTTTTTCTTCTTCTTCTCATGCCCACGATTCTTCATAATGCATGCCTTTTGGTTGGGGGGTTAAAATTCCCCCAAAGGGCACCCCCCCTTTGGTCCATGTTGTGGCCACCCTTTTAAATCTTGACCATTTCTTGGCCTTTTCCCCATCCGGACTCGGAATTGAGCTCTGAAAAATCTTGAGCGTCCGGCTTGGCATCCCGCATTGGCCGGTAACTCATGTCAACCTGCACGGCTGTCTGAAAAATTATGAAAAATCAACAAGTGTCGCTCGGGCACCTTTAAAGCACTTTGGCGCTTAAAATCGTCCTAGATCGAGCCGCCGCCTTCGACGTTGAATATTTTTCCCTTGATATTCATAATTTTTAGCTATTTTTAAGCACTTCTCCGTACCAAATTCTGCTCTCAAACAATGCCCTGTAGTAGTGCAGAAATTCCAAGATAGATTTCAACCTGTCAAATACTTCCAGATCTGAGTATTTTTGTCAACAAAATTTAGCCCATAAGCATGACAACCAATGTACATGTCTCCCTGAGCTTACCTATGCTCTAATGAGGTCTTCCAGACATGTCCAAGAGCTCCAAAACGTTTCCAATGTCTATTACCAGTAGTTCAGGACTGAATTGCAAATCTGTACATTCATGTCTCAACTGATATTTGAGCCCTCTCCAAGGTATTTGCACATAGCAATCTTCAAGCACCTTTCAAAGGGTGTGGGCCAGTATTTACCACTTACTAGCCACTTTATGTGGTGTCTTTGCAATCATTGAGGTTCACCTTGCAACAGGTGCAGTTCACACATCTTGATAGACTGTGTTTGTAGCAAACTAGTAGCACATGGTGCTCGTTGAAAACTTGTAAGTGCTCAATGGAGTCTTGGTGCACTCCTAGAGACAAGCCACATACAATGCTTGAACAATGGCAAACTCAATGTCTCAATGCATATCTTTCAAGAACCAATGGTAGGTTGCTTCTCTTCTCAGATACTTTGGCCTTCAAGTTCTTCAAGTTTTCTTCATAGCCTCGTGTTCCAAAGAGCCCATTCATGGCTCCGATACCATGTTAGAAGAGAGAGAGAGAGAGAAGGATTGGAGCCACAACGAGGAGTTGTATGCTCTCCACTCATTTTCTTCATATTCAATTACCCATATAACTAAAGTGATTACAATACTCTAAGGTCTATAAGACCATTCACACATAGGCTTAATCCACCAACTTATTTAATGTCCCAGACTTGTTGATATAGCTGGAAACATCTAAGACTCTATCGACGATCACACACACAAGCTTGAAGTCTCAACACAGGTGTCTCGAGGTTTTACCCCCCTTTCAGAGCCAAGAGAACCATCAAATCTTTTGTCTAAGTAATAAAGAAGAAGCTAGATGTTTGGTATGCTTTTTTTAGTATAATAGGGAGGTGCATGAGATTTAATGCTTGGAGATTACTTTTGAGTAGTAGTAGACATTGTCTAGATCATCTAAGAACCATTTCTCTTAGAGTTTAGCCATCAAACAATCAGCTTGTTGCAATAATCACAAATATGCAAGGCTGAGGTGTATTTGGAGTTCCATATAAGGATTTTCTTTACCTTCTTAGGTTCTATCAATACATCGTGCATCGAATCATTGAGCTTTGTCTTTATATTGTGTAAAGGAGGCTTTGGAAAAGTTGACACAATATTTTATGATTGATTCATGATGTATGGACATATCTTGAAGAGAACTTGATTTCTAGCATTCTTGGGATTCATTTGAATCTCCTCCTATTCTTTTTCTTCTCTTTTATCTCCTATTCTTACCTTCTCTCTTTAATCCTTGGTGGATATGACCTTCCGACTAAAACCTCTTTGACACCGTGTCTTCTTCCACTCCAATTGTAGCTCTAGTCACTCTACCTACACCCACTCATGTATCTTGATCTCTTGCCATGTCTACACCTCCTATTCCTATAAGTGTTCTTCCTACACCTTATTTTCTTCCTTTAGCTCCTTTACCTACACTCATTTCTACCCCTATACCTATGCCAGTTCATGTACCCTTGACTATATTACTAGGTCCTATTCCACCACTTATCAATAATGAGGTTACTAAGGAGTAAAATAAAAAAATAATAGATCTAAGACTTAATGTGTCTAAACTTATAAGGCATCATAGACAGACATCTCCACCTCGTAGAACTCCAAGAAGAAATAATAACTAGTGATTTCTTTAGTATGAGAGTCTTGAACATTATTACAAGGAGTGTGAATCTTTTCATGAAGCAAGGAGAAGAAATTTGGTGTTTTAGGGTCCAAATAATAAAATATGTTTGCTGACAAAGACTAGGTTTCCCATGTATCCTAATGTTAGAAAAGGAGGAATGAATCAAGCTCTTGAAGAAATGGGTGCTCAAATTTCTTCTATATCTCGAATGGATGCTTCTACATATGGTATGCAAATTGAGCAAAGCTCATAGAGTAAGTCTACCTTATGGTCTTCTGCCTTGGATACACCTCATAGGGGAAAGATGCAGTAATCAAAGTTAGCTATTATAGCTTACAAAATATGAAGAGACACTAGTTGGGATGCACCAGTGGACACTTACTCAATTTATGCATTCTTAGAAAAGACCCGAAGGACTAAGTACAACTAGAGGAGATAAGTTGATGATGCTCCTAGGACATCGAATTAGACTAGAGGAGATGAGTTTTCTTCTCTTCCTTTTAGGCTAGTTCTAGAGCAAGTTATGGATGGTGTTCAGCCCAAGGAGAAGAAGCAAGATACATGACCTAAAAAGCAACTTGGCTATAAATTTTTTCCTACATTGAGAATGCTACAAACCTCAAGAAGGTGCTTGATGAGGGAGTGCTATAGAAAAAAATCAGACATGACTACTGAAAATGGAAAAAAAGATTATGGAGCCAGAGTTGCAATGATAGGAATGAAGGGGAAGAAGGGTTTCTGAAAAATCAATAGAGCTTGTGAGGAGGAGAAGTCATCTTTCTGTTATATGCAAGAGTCGTCACCTTTTGTTTTGATGAAGCATTGAATATAAGGCCTTAGTCTACCATTGATGCTCACAACCAATTCCTTAAATGGGCTATTAACCTTCCCTTGAAGCATTAATCCTTATAAAAAAAGTGGTTGGTTGACATGCTATTGTGGCTTCTATGACAAGCTCTTGCATGAATTGGGTTGCTTCATTTCGTAACTCCAACCATACAATAATGGAGATAATATCATGCATTATTATTGTGGACGAAGCTTAAGCTTTTTTGTGTGCCAAATCCAAGAGGCTAGCAATTCAAGGAGAAGTTGTTACAATATTTTCTTATGGAACTCACTATGTTTGATGCCGTGGGTTTATATTCACCATGATTGATGGAGTTGCATGAAAGGTTTTATGCTATGGAAGGGTCTATTACCCTCATTGTATGCCTTCTTCATTTGTTGTAGGATTCCCATGAAAAGTGACTACCCTTGAGTCACATTATGCCCATCTTATCATCTTCCTTGTATAGTCATTGCTTGTATCTTGTCAAATATTGGCCACATACTTATATTTATCTTCTAATTCAAGCTCTTCCTTGCTATAATGATGAGTTAAAATGATTGTATCCCTTTCTTTCTCGAATCTTATGTTCACAAGAAGTAGAACTTTATATCCCTCTTTCCCACATGAATCCAAGCATATAGCATCCTTTGAGTTCCAAAGCATCTAGTTGTGAAGAGTATCAAATAAGGAAGTGTGTACACTTATACTTGTCAAATATTGATTTGAAGGCTTCCTTTGGCTTGAAATAGTTGTGCTTCTACCGCTCGTAAGTTCTTTCATCTTGCTTTACTCCTAGTCCTCCATGGATTTTTGGCTTGACCCAATCATCCTTTGAGAACGCTTGATGCTATGATGATTGCCCATCAAGATTGGGGGGTCACCCATGAACATATGTGTATCACATGGGTTCACAATAAGGGATTTTTAAAATACTAATTTTATACATTTTTACATGTGGAAGGGTATCATATAAAGGAATTATTTACAAATTGAATAGAAAAGGGTTTTGTTTTATTCAAGAAAGATTCACATATAAGGGTATTTATAAATATGCCAAAATGCACATTGTCAAGTGTTTTGATGTAAACTAGAAGCCCCTAGAGTTGTGTCTTGTTGGTAGGATTTTTTGTGTTTGATTATTTGTGTGACTCTTTGTCTTGATATTTTATAGCTAAAATTTTTATGCTTTTTCTAGAGTAGGAATTGTTTGTGTCATCTTTTGGGATTTGTTGTACTTGAGAACTTGATAGTCTTGGTCAACATTGGTATTTATTTGGATAGATTAGAGTTGGATTTTGATTGTAACTATTGGACATCCTGATACAAGTATACTTTCTTATCGATATCTTTGCACATCATACGGATTATATGTTCGCAAGCACATTGCAGTTGTTAAATACACTATAATCAAGGATCATCTCCTGATATTTTTCAATTATTTCCATGTCTTGAGCTTATTACACCATTTTTGAGCACTAATATGGCATGATGCCCACTACATCTATATACAATAAAACTAGATGCACGTGCAATTGAGAGATCCTCTTCATTGTGTATGCACTATTCTTTGCATGTACTAGAGTTGGGATTCTCACCACCAAATTAGGAATATCAAGTAGAGTGGGAAAGGTTGTTGGGTGAGTTTGAGGGTTATGAAGTACTCCTTTAGTTGTGAGATGGGTTGTTTACTTTGTCAACATCACGAGGACCATAGTTTCTTGAATGTTTGTGAGAATATAGGTGGTTGGAGTAGAGCGCAACAATTATTCTTTTCATTGAGATTGATGAGAGATGAAATTAAGAATCTAGATTAATGAAGGAACAATGTTTGCATCTTGCATGATGCATGGGTACTTGTAGATAGGCTAGTCATTATAGAGAGTTTGGGCTACATGCATAGATATGAAAAACACACTCATGCAAAGGTAAAGGGTTTGAAGGTAGGTTAGAGGTAGTTGAAAAGATTATAGGGTGTATGAAGAGATGCCCTAAAATTCACCTATTTGCAATAATACAATTCAAGGAAAATCATATGGATGTTGATCGTGCTAGAT
The DNA here is from genome assembly GCF_053477565.2 of Lygodium microphyllum. Classification (NCBI taxonomy): domain Eukaryota; kingdom Viridiplantae; phylum Streptophyta; class Polypodiopsida; order Schizaeales; family Lygodiaceae; genus Lygodium; species Lygodium microphyllum. Next base: position 116,861,207 of record NC_141161.1, on the reverse strand, counting down.
TTAAGTGTGAGAATGTGAATGAGATGTGATACTATCCTTGCACCTAGAATCTTGGAATGCCATCAATAGTTGGTCATTATTGAAAAGGAATGAAACATTTTAAAGATAGTGAAATCAATGCATGGATCATGAAGAAAGCACGGAATATCACTCAAGAGTTTCCTTTATATGTATTCTTATGGGGTTTGTGATGTTGTCTCAGAGCTCCTTTAGGGGTGGTTGGATGCCAATTGAGGATATTGGAGGAACAACATATGGTTGATGGATAGGTTTCTAACAAAGCTAGACTACATAATTACTATTAGAATACCCATTTGCATTTTTTTTTTGTTGGAGCCCGTGTTATTAGCACCTGACAAGATTATACTTAGTATCTTTTGAACTATTGACAAATTTTATGGTGGAGATGCGTGCTTGTATAGGATGGCCAAAGGCAGTAGCAACAAGATTGTGATCGACTATTGATGTGAAGAGATTCATTTTTTCCCCCAAGGTGGTGTCTCTAGTGTTGCAGAGGATGGATGCATCCATGTGGTAGGGTAGCTAGGCTCAAGAGGGCCACTTAGAGTCTAGTTCAACTATAGTAGATAGTCTTTGTGTGCTAGACCATAGAGCTGTGTTTTAGTCCACTAGTGGTGGGTGGTGGGTGGTGGGTTTAGAGTGGAAGATTTGGCATTTGAAGACTGTAGATTTAGATTTGTGGTGGGCCATAGATATTGTCTTCTAGTAGGCTATGGTGGTTGTGGGTTAGCATGACTTGGCCCGTGACTTTTGCTGGGGCCATATTTCTTTATGTCTGCAAGTATGAGAAGAGTGTTGGTTGGCGGGCCTGGCTATGTGATTGCAATGTTGAATTTATAGGCTTGCTCATGTGGAAATGACACATAGCTATCACATGTGTTTTCTTAAGAGATTAGTAGCATGTATTACAAAAAAATTAAAAATCTAATAGGGTTTTAACAAGTTTAAAAATGATAAAAGGTTAAATTTTTCTAAAATCAATTTTTATCGTGTCTAAAAAAAATTAGTCTATATAAAGGAGAGGTACAAAGAACTAGAGTTCCTTCTCTTCTTGCTATACAAAATTTGACTATATGAGGAGAGGAGGGTCCTACCACGTGGAGAAAAGTGGCTTAAGGACATAGTTATGGAGAAGAGTTTTTAATTATTCATACTTCTACAATCATGGTGAGAATACCTTGTTTCTTGATATATTAGGACCATTGGAATTTTGAAATTGCATGATAAAATCATGTTACTTACTCCTATTTATGTGGAATATGATGTTCAAATCCTCCCTAAGGAATTTGAGAACTCCTTAACAAGGCCACTAACTTGGGAAGAGAAAGAACATCTCAACGAGCAATTTAGTGATCAACTAGATGATGTTTTGTGACTCACTCTAAAAGAGGAAGCTGACGAACATTTTTTGGTCCCCACATTCCACAATCCATTATGGCCCCTAACAATTAAGGAATAATTAGCACTAGAAGTGTACATAGAAAACTGTAGCTCATTCAAATATATCTAGTACACTATGAGAATATCAATGACTAAGCTCGAAAGTTAGCTCATGACCTTCTTAGAGCAACGATGAGCCATTTGGAAATCCCAAATTGACTCAATATACATAGCTCCAACTTGCCTTCCAGCACTTGGTATTGTATGAGAAATCACACTAACTAGACCTTCCCTTACTCAAGAAAATCCTCACAAAAGAAGAGCTCCATGTTGTAATTATGATGCCAGGAGGCATATTCCATGGTGGATTCCGTGAGGTTTTGTAGTGGATTTAATAAAACTATATTTATTTGCCACGACTCATACACAAGAGGTGGATTCCTTGTGTGAGAAGTTGATGAGGACACCTTTCATTTTTGGGCATCACGTTAATTTAATGTGTAAGTGGGTGATTCCATAGTGAGTGAATCCGCAAAATACATATTTAAATTAATGGACATTTATGAGTTTAGAGTGCACACTCATATTAAATTAAGGTTAGGACAGAGTTCCAACCTATTTATTTATTTTGTAGTTAAAGTCTGCTAGTTATTCACTTTTGTCTATTTAATATTATTACTTTCTAACAATTGTGAATGCTTCAGTTGATGTGCAGAGCAGGCAGCAGTGCCATTGGGAAGCATTGGGAAATATTGTATATTCAAGTTACCTAGAAGAAATTATCATTTTTGATGGGTGTGCATCTTATCATTAAAGGCGTGGCACTAATATCTATTTAGGTGCGCTTATTTATTGAAGCGCTTTATATATATTCATTATTTTGTATATGCATGGTCACATGGTTTAAATATTCATTATTGGACATTGTATTTGGGCACATCCTGACTCTTAGACCGCCCAACCGCTTTATTCTTTATTTGGACAAAAGCAAATACAAAAGCTAAAGCATGCTAATTGTAAAATTGGACTATTCTTGAGCTTTGAGATGAATAAATTTATAAATACATGCTTTGTGGAGCGCTCACACAAGGCATGAGGGGAGTTGTACCCAATTGGTCTTTTTGCTTCATGTCCTGCAAGTCTATTCTCTTGATTTTTGAGCTTAAAGTAGAGTTATTTATTCTTGGGGACCTTTCGGTGCTCGCTACGTATGCATATAGCATCCGATTTACGCACCAATTGTATAAAAGGAAAGCTAAGATCAAGGGCTTCCAATCGCTTACCATCTCGCGTGAAGGCGGAAATCCTAGAACAAACGGGCTCTACAGTTAGTCTCGTGACAACTTGTCAATACCAGCGTGTTCCTGGTGGTGAAGAACCCCTTGCTGTGTTGTTGGATTGCGAATGACCAGTCTTTTCTGTTGGAGGACCACTCGAGAAGCTTCTTCATCAACACGTTTTTTTTTCTCAAAGCATAGAAGAGAGATAAGTGAATTTAAGCTTAAAATCTTAATAAGCTTTATTAAAAAGCTTAATCTCATCAATCCAAGCAATCGTGATGGTAGCACACACTCACCGGCGATGAAAATGGCACCATTATACTGTCATCCCCACACTAAAATTTCAATTTATTAGGCTTTTTAATATAAAGCTTAAAGCTAAGCTTTTTTAAAGCTTCAAAATCTCCATCCTTAATCTCTTCCATAGCAATTGTTCATACAGAACAAACCCCGAACCCACTCTGCAACTTTATCAAGCCTCTGTTCACACCCGTGTTGTGGCAAAGATAATTTTCAACAAGTAGATTGCTATACACAGTCTATACAAGCAAAGTATTCATTTAAGAAGGATTTAATCAACTTTCGCATCCGTAAAGAAGAAAGATCGCAAAAATCCTTTTTTTAAAAAAAGAGCAAGCCTTGTAAACTCAACTTTGAGCTACGCTCATCCCGCTATAACAAGATTTCGAGTGTGTGAGGTTGTTTGAAATTTTGCAGGATGACCGATCAAAATATGGAATATTTTATGGCCGAAGGTGATTCACCAGAACCAACGATGGAGCAAAAGTTGGAACTAATTATGATGCAGCTTCAAGAGGAATAAAGAGCATGTCAAACTTTGCAAGCTCAACTGGCCACTCTTCAACGATCTACCGCTGATCAAGATGGACCACAACCCAAAGATGTTATACGACACACGAGATTGATGCGACACTCAAAGCACAATCTATCCAGAAAGAAGCCAAGATAAGTAAAAGAAATTTTAAATTCTGTACTTTTAATGGGTTACGCGATGGAAAGAGTGTTCTCGCTTTTATCAGTCAGTTCGATGATTATTTCCATGAAGAACAATATGCCGAAAAAGACAAACTCAAGTGTGTCATTAATCATTTAGTGGACAGAGCATCACTATAGTGGACCGTTATCTACAAAAGTATTGACTGTCTTACTACTTGGGAGAATTTTCAAAAGAAATTTTTGCAAAATTTTCTTCCATCTCAATTCCACGAAAAAGCAATAAAATAGTCGGATCTTCTGTAACAAAGAGATTGTGAGCCTAGTTCACAATATACCGAGTGTTTTTGGAATTCCTTATTGCAACTTTGAATGCTCGAAGATGTACTTGAGGCGATCCATAAGTTGAAGTTTATGTTTGGTTTTCTTGGTCACTTCTATGCGGAGGTGAACATGTTCAAGCCAGCGACCCTCAAGGATGTGATTTCTTTGGCCCATGATGCTAAAGACAAAATTCGAGGATGAGAGAAGCGACCACAACAATTCCCAAGTAACGATAACTTTGGTACAAAGCAATTCAATTCTAACTTTCAAAGATTCAATCAAAATTACTTTGTTCTATCTTCTTTTCGTAAATCTTGGACATGACCCCCCGCTTTACCAACAAACACAAATCCAAATCCTAGGCCATCTTTCCCACCAGATCCCAACATTCCTAAACTCCCAGCCATTACCAATAATGTTTCTAAAGCCAAACCCATAGTCTACTACAAGTGCCATCAACTTGGACATCTATTAGTGAATTGTCAATCCAAAAAGCCAACTATTCACATCAACTACTTGGGAGCGACTAAAGATTAAGACCATGAAGAAATGCCATATTTCATAGAAGACGATGACGATATCGATACTACTTCAGATACTTTATCAAGTATGCCAAATTCTCATTCTTTATTAACGATGAAATGTCTTGTGCATGGTAAAGAAAAGATTACTTTATGTGACGATGGGAGCACACACAATTTTATTTCTACAAAATTTGTCAAAGAATTGAATTTACATACTGTTTTGACTCATTATCGCATCAAAGCTGCATTCTTAGGCACTAGATACAATGGAACATAAGAAGTGCATGACTTAGAAATTAAAATTGGTGATTACATTGAGCACAAAAATTTCTTAGTTGTACCTTTGCAATCTAGTGACATTATCTTAGGAATGCCTTGGCATCATAAATATAACCTCGATATAGATTATTCCACGCATTCAATGAAGACTCATTCTAATGGGAAACAAATCATATTGCATGGTACGCACACCCTTGACAATTTTCCATTGCTTAGTCATACATTGGCTAAATGTGCATTAAGAAAAGGTAGCAAATCATACTTAGTATGGGTGAATGAAATTGAAGCTAAGGAAAATCAAATGCATCCTAGGTATGCACAATTTGTTTCACAATTTAAAGATTGTTTTGTTGTTGAATTATCACCTAGCTTACCATCTACACATCCTAAGGATCATAAAATAGATTTAATACCAAGTTCTCAACCACCATGTAAAGTACCTTATTGACATAATCAAATTGAACAAAAAGAAATTCAAACCCAAGTTGAAGAATTGTTAACCCAAGGACTCATTAGGCCCAGTAGTTCTCCTTTTGGTGCACTTGTCCTATTAGTTAAAAACAAAAATAACACCTATAGGATGTGCATTGATTATCATGCCCTCAATAAGATCACAGTCAAGAATAGATATCTGATCCCTAGGGTAGACGACCTCATGGATAAACTACAAGGGGCTACAATATTTAGCAAGATAGATCTTAAATCTGGATATCATCAAGTATGACTGGACACATCTGATATTTTCAAAACTGCATTTAGGACTCAATTTGGACATTATGAATTCCTTGTTATGCCTTTTGGTTTAACTAATGCACCAGCCACATTCAGTCCTAGGATGAATCGCATATTTTTGAAGCGTCAGTATTGTGTCATTGTTTTCTTTGATGACATATTGGTTTTTAGTAAGCATTATGAACATTTATCCTTGGTTTTCAAATTATTAAAAGAGAATCAATTATATGCTAATCCTGAAAAGAGTGACTTTTTCCAAACCCACATTGAATATTTAGGACATATTGTTTCATCTGAAGGTATTAAAGTTGATCATAAAAAGATAGAAGCAATTTACAAAAAAATTGTGAGAAATTTTTCATTGCTAGCTTTTATAGAAAATTTGTGAGAAATTTTTCATTGCTTGCATTGTCTTTAACAAAATTTTAAAGAAATGTATTGTATATCATTGGTCTCATAATCAACAAAAGTCATTTGATTTACTGAAATATGCCTTAACACATGCCCCTATATTGCAACTACTTGACCTTAATAGACCATTCTTCCTAGTAGTCACTAACACTAGTGGATCTAGAATAGGATATGTCCTTACGCAAAATTCACATCCCATAGCCTACTCTAGCTGCAAACTTAAACCCTCAGAACTCAAGTATTCTACCTATGATAAGGAATTTCTAGTAGTAGTACAAGCTTTGCGACAATGGAAATACTACTTAATGGGATCTGAATTCATGATCAAAATTGACCAACAAAGTATCAAACATCTCCTTAGTCAGCCACAAATCTCTGACTGTCATATTAAATGGGCTGCTTTTATTCAAAGTTTTCATCCACTTATCCAATATCAACTCGAAAAAGAGAATGTTGTTGTTGATGCCTTGAGTAGAAGACCGGCTATCCATAATATCTCTGTGATGTCTTTTGATTCCCTTATCCCTATGAAAGTTACCTATGATCAAGACCCCAGTTTTCAAGCTGATTGGAATAAAATAGTTACAAATAACAGGATTCCAATAGATTCATTGTCTTATCCTAATGGATTTATGTTTTATGAGAAAAGGTTATGTGTAACTGTTTCATTTTGATCATTTGTGTTGCATGAAATTCATTGTCCTCCATACCAAGGCCATAGAGGCATTATTTCTACTTTACGTACATTGATTGAAGATTTTTACTAGCCATAGATGGAATCTAATATTTCTAACTTTGTATGTGAATGTTAAATTTGTTAAAGAGTTAAAAGACACCATGGTAAGTACTATGGTTTGTTAATGCCTTTACCAATTCCAAAACGACCATGGGAACATATCTCAATGGATTTTAATAATGGGTTTCCTAACACCCAAGCTAATCACGATATGATCTAGAATATTGTAGATCGATTTAGCAAACAAGCATATTTCATTCCATGCAAGAAAACATTAACTGCATCTCAAGCTGCACAATTGTTTTTGAAAAGTGTTTTCACTAACCATGGTTTGCCAAATGTTATTATTTCTGACCATGATTCTAGATTGTGCAAAAAAATTTGGACTACTTTGTTTGCTAATTTAGGTACATAGATTGACTTTTCATCTATATTTCATCTTGCAACAAATGGGCAAACAAAAGCTACAAATAGTACAATTTTGGATCTTTTGTGTGCATACACAATTTCAAAACCACAAACATGGAATACGCACTTGCATTTACTTTAGTTTGCATACAATAACACACCACATATAGCTACACACAAATCACCATTTGAAATCATTTATGGATATAGATTGCCTACACATGTTATCTCATTGTCAAACAAAGTTAAAGGTGCTGATGATATTGTCAATATGCATGTTACTATTTTTGTTGAAGTCAAAGACATGATTGCAAAAGCCCAGCAATCATACACAAAATAAGCTAACAAGAAAATAAAAACTGCAAGCTTCAGAGTTGATGATTATGTTTGGTTACGCATTGAAAAGAGAAGATTACAAAGTGTTGAGAAACACCCTGTTGTAATGTTAGCTCCTAGATTCTATGGACCTTTCAAAATCATTCAAAAAATCAATGATGATGCATTTAAATTAGAATTAACTCAATACTAGAAAATCCACGATACTTTTCATATCAGTTTGTTACCACCTTTTAAAGGACAATTACATGTTCACCCTATTTATGAAAACCCTCATTTTTTAGAAGAAGAAGTTGAAATCCTTGAACTTGAAACTATTCTAAACATTGACTTCATGACCACTTGAACTGGCCGTAGATACTCTAGACATTTGGTTAAGTTTAAAAATCATCTTGTTGAAGAGGCCCAATGGATGCATGCTCCTGACCTAAGTGCTTACCCTTCACTGCTCGCTCCACATTGAGTTAATAGCAATTGAGGACAATTGCTATTGCAGCGCGGGGATATGATGCTAGGAGGCATATTCCATGGTGGATTCCGTGAGGTTTTGCGATGGATTCTTTAAAACTATATTTATTTGCCAAGGCTCGTACACAAGGTAGATTCCTTGTGGGAGAAGTTGACGAGGACACCTATCCTTTTCAGGTGTCACGTTAATTTAATGTGCAAGTAGGTGATTCCATAATGGGTGATTCCGCAAAATACATATTTAAATTAATGGATGTTTATGAGTTTAGAGTACGCACTCATATTAAATTAAGGTTAGGATAAAGTTGCAACCTATTTATTTATTTTGTAGCTGAATCCTGTTAGGTATTCACTTTTTTCGATTTAATTTTATTATTTTCTAACAATTGTGAATGCTTTAGTTGATGTGTACAGCAGGTGACAGTGCCATTGGAAAGCACTAGGCAATAACGTGTATTCAAGTTACCTAGAAGAAATTATCATTTTTGTTGGACACACATCTTATCATTAAAGGTGTGGCGCTAATATTTATTTAGGCGTGCTTATTTATTGAAGAGCTTGATATGTACTTATTATTTTGTATTCACATGGGCACGCAATTTAAATATTCATTATTGGACATTGTATTTGGGCACATCCCGACTCATGGGCTGCCCAACCACTTTATTCTTTATTTGAAAAAAAAACACAAAAGCTAAAGCATGCTAATTATAAAATTAGGCTATCTTGAGTTTTGAGATGAATAAATTTATAAATACATGCTTTGTGGAGCACTCACACAAGGCATGGGGGGAGATTGTACCCAATTGGTCTTTTTGCTTCATGCCATGCAAGTCTATTCTCTTGATTTTTGAGCTTAAAGTAGAGTTCTTTGTTCTTGTGGACCTTGCAGCGCTCGCTACGTATGCATACAGCATCCGATTTGCGCACCAAATTCGATTAAATCAAGGAGATGTGGTACTTCACTTTGTAGCATATCTAACCATAGTGAAAAAAAAATTGTAACATTTTGACAAATATAAATCACTCCAATAAAATCTTGATTTTTATTAATGGCTCATATCTTGGCAAGAGTAACCGTGTATCATAAACCTTATACATTACAATTTTATACACAAATTGTTTTATAAAAACAAAGATAAAATCTGAAAAAACCAAGTGGATGTGTAGGATTATCAACCAACTCCAAAAAGGAATGCAAGAAGAAAGTAAACATTAAGGATCTAAGGTCATCAAGTAAATCTCATTAGCATGAAGAGAAATGACTATCCAAGAATTTCAACCATCTCTCAAACTTTTCACTCTTCATCAACAAGAAGTTCTTCACATCTTCGAATCAGGGCTGAAAGATCGAACAAATCTACTTTCTGAAGTAGTATTCATTTTCAGCCTTTCGAGCCCTGAAAAATCTCCTATCCCTTTTCCAAGTCTGAAAGCCTCATTGTATAGTATTGATTGTATTATTCAAATAAGAAGAAGAAGAATATTAAAATAACAAATACATGCACCATCACTACACTACACCTAGGGGTCCTCAAATTAGGTATGTCTAGTGGCCTTGGTCGGAACCAAAAACCAAATATAGGAAAATGTAAACTTGAACTAGTTATTTAAATGTTTGAAGTACAAATGGGCCTTAAAAGACCATAATCCATGAAAATTTAGGGTGAAGAGGGGGGGATTTAGCGCATCCCTTCATGGCCAAAACTAGAGAAATTGAATCGTGAGAATGATGAAGATGTTATTTGTTGGGATATCTCACAATTCTTCGCCATCTATCACCTCACAAATGACCAAATTTGATGCATTCTATGCAAAAATGAATGTTTATTCTTTCTCTCTTATTCCTTTCTCTCCTCCTTGCACCTATTCTTATGGCTTATTCTATGTGAGAGAGGGGTGGACTGAGGTGAAAGATTTTGGATGTGTGATGATATTGAAGTGTCATGGAGTGTAGAGGTTAAGGATGTGTCAATAGCCACCCATAGAAGAGTGTTAATGGCTTTCCGACTTAAAAATGCATGTGGATTCCTATGAGATTAATCGTTGTCGTGTTGCTGCGCATCCGAGTCGTATACACCTCCATTTCTTTTGTTGTGCATTTGTGTTAATTTCTGTGTGTGATTCATTGTTTGTGTGATGCATTTTGATAATCCGCATCCAATGTATATATTCCCTTAGTGCATGCGTATGATTTTGTTTGGATGCATGATGTGCGTGTATTAGAAAAATATGAAAAACTGATGCCAAAGGACATTATCCAGCTGATAATTTTAATGATGAACTCGAAGAAAAGTGCAGGATACCGTGGAATCAAAGGAAGCTTTATAGAAGCTGACATTTAAGCTATGAAGACAAAGGTGTAAATTCAGGAATATCATGTGTAATGGGAAAAGCTCAAGGAGTGCTGAACGGGTTCCCTTGTCGAGATGTAGACTCTTGGAATGCACTTATTGCTGGGTTATGCTTTACATGGGCAGAATTGGAGATTAGAGTCAAAGCTAAAGGTGTAAAAGGATTATTCAAGAAGGAAGAGGGAAAACCTATATTTGGGTTTAAACTGCTTTTGGTGGGAAAAAAGCAGGCTAAATCATGGGAAGGAAGCTAATTATGGAGCTAGTCAATTCTTTTCAGCGGAAACCAGATGCAGTTCAGGCTCTGCGCTGCTTTGTTAAAAAAAGAACAGGACAGAGCCCAGGGCAACCTTCAACCATTTTTAGATGTTAGCTATATGAAGACGATAGCTCTACGGCAACAGCAACTACACATGACGGAAAATATGGAAGAAGCACGAAGGCTCCAAAGGTTCCATGACAACTATTCACCAAGAGGAGGACAGATCGCAGATTTTTCTGGCTTCTTGGCTACATGTTGAACGGTTGTTACAGTGTCGTATTGCTGCGCATTCGAGGTGTGTAAACCACCCAAAAGTTGTGCATGAGATTTGTTACTTTGTACATACTTAGTTGTTATGCTTGCTCTTTCATTCTATGCCGAAGATGGAGAAGAATAAGGTTTTTGATGGATTGGAAACTCGAGATGCAATCTCATGGGCTACACTTATTTCAAGATATGTCGATTATGGGCTTTGTGAGGATGTTTCTAACATCTACAACTGGATGTTCTATGTGTGAAATGGCAGTAGTATGGGCACAAAAGATCTGGAAGTCAATATGGATTATCGTCTGCGACTCGCTAATAAACGATGGTCTCTGCATGAGAGCCTTGGTGCAGATGATGCGACTGTAGATAAGGAAATTCCAAGAAAAGGATTTGAAGTTTGGCTTGATGAAGAAGAGTTTTTTTTAACTTGGATAAAAAGGGCCGTGCTGAGAGGCAGCTATGTGCTGTTGCTGCTTCGAATGTTCTCCGGAATTTTTCGTTCATGCTTGAAAATGAGATTTTCATGGCTCAGCATCGCCATTGTTTAGAAACCTTAATCCAATGTATGGAAGATCACCATATAGAAGATGAAGAATTAGTCATCAATGCAGTTGAGACAATTGTCAACTTAGCACCATACCTCAATCTGCGGATGTTTTCTGAACAAGTTTCAGATCCACAGGATAGAACCATGGAGAAAAGAGCAGTTGTAGCTTTCTACAATTCTGCTGAAGTCGGTCAATTAGGAGAAGGCCGCTTTTTGATATGCAAAAGTTACATGGTATGCTATTAAAATGGGGAAAAAGCAAGTAGGCAAGGCCGTTCCATTCAGAGATGAGGCGAATCCTGTTTTGGGAAAAGGAGGAAGCTATTGTGGAAGGGGCATATGGAGCCTTGCTGTTTTGGCACGAATAATCCGGTACTGTGGGGGGAAGCCAAGAGTCGTTTTGCTAGTCCGCGAAGAGGAAGAGCTCGGAAGAGGATTGACGGAGGAGGAAGAAGAAATGTCGCAGGAAGATGATCACGCCTCAGGAAGATGATCGCGGATGCGTGAAGAGGCAAAGCAGATGTGGCGAGGAGGACAAGGAATGATGGTTCCCAGCAACGTTTGACTGATTGGCAGAGGGGACGAATCTGTTGTGATAGAGGAGAACAAAGGGATAGCTTGGGACGAAATAAGGAATCAAGGATGCTGTGGCAAAAGAGCTCGAAGGTGCAAACACTGTGATAATTGAGAAGTTTGGAAGAGTGAATTCTAGTGCGTTAGGTAAGCTGAAGAGAAAGAAGTAATCAGAGTTTCAGTGGCTAACAGAAGAAACGGCATCAACAAACATGAAGCAACGGAGAGAGGACGCAATGTGTAGACAAGCCGAAAGGACGAGAAGACATTTCGGCGATCACCTTCTCTGATAGAGACGAAGCCGAATGTAGAAGAAGACAGAGAGTCCACGCAAAAGGAGGGGCTTTTTCTGGAACAGAGGAGGGAGGCCTGGGGGAACCCGGTGGAGGAGAATTTGGTCGCGGATGATGGGGAAGACATTGAGCCTGGGCTTTGTTGTGTGTGTGGGAGGGAGAGAGGGTTTTCGCCATGCCGACCACCACCAAGAGTAGCAGTAGAAGAATCGTGCGAAGATTTCTTCCTCCTTCCGCAGGTCGAATAATCGAGTTCAGAGTCTGAGAAGAAAAACGCGGATTCCGAGCTGTTCAGATGCCGACGCTGAAGATAAGCTCCGACGTTCCGCTAGACGGAGTCTCCACCTCTGACATCCTCAAAGATTGCAGCAAAAACCGTGACCAAAACCATTGGCAAGCCAGAGCAGTATGTGATGGTGCTACTCAGAGGGGGCATTCCCATGTCTTTTGGAGGCAGTGAAGAGCGGCAGCATATGCAGAGCTAATATCCATTTGTTTGTCAAAGTTACATGTCGCGAATTTGATTTCCCTTTCAATGGAGAGCCAAAGGAAGGTTCTCTAGGATAAACTGGAGCCGCTAGCTGCAAAACAGGTGAAAGAAGAAAGGAGCATTTGCACTATAAAGCCCATTGATCCAAGTCTGCCATGTCAAGTGATAAACCCACTATTAAGACCTTGAAACCAGATATGATGTTGATACTAAAGGGATGCTGTTAATTGCTCTGAAAATTAAAGCAAAGCAGAAAAATTGAGAGATGAGATATGAGCTTTACATGAGGAAAATAGATCTGGAGTTCTTGCAGCAAATGAAAAACTTTGTAAGGCGTTTGCTTTTGGAAATATGAAGATGATGCAATAGTACTTACTGCACATGATTACAGTTATTGTTCATATGTTAAAATACTATCATGAAAGAGAAAAATGTGCTTTACATTGCCACAAATCAGTTTGTCAGCTTATGGAGAATGTAAAAGAATATATGGTTCTTGATCATTCTGTGTCCAACCTTCTTGACCTTGGAAAGGAGTCACCTCTGAAAGGATAATGCTAATTCTTCTGTCTGAAGCTGATAACCAGATTTGTATTAAATATTTCAATATTGAAGGATGAATTCTATGCTCAGCTGAGAACTTGCTTTTAGTCTTATCATTGCTGTAAAGACAAGGTCTCGTTGAAAGTTTAGTGGACACAAATCCTTACATCTTGCTTATGCATTTGTCTGATCTTTTATCCTGAAATTTATCAAGGTCTTCTGAAGACGCGATTTTGCTTTCATAAATCCTTCGACAACGGTTGCTAAAAGAGATCAGAGGTGGCTCATGTTGTTTCCACCTCTCAAGAACTTATGCTTCAATCAATCGTCAACCACCAGGTGAGCGTCCATCGGAGTGTCTCCCTTTCAAGCTACTCTGTAGCTCGCGGCCGCCTACCAGTTGTTATAGTGCATTCTTTGGGGAAGGAAGATTCGTCCAAGATGGTGTCATCTCCTCTGACGGCCAGTCACTGAACTGAAACAGGAGCTTAATATTCTTGAGAAAGAGACAAAAACTCTGAAAAGGACTACATTACATGAACTTTATGAGAAATAGAAGCAGAGCCCTTGGTATGATAATCTCTGACGGCCAGTTTGCGCTCTAAGGATCCTGGGACGACGAACTCCGCCTCTGGGACCTCAATGCTGGCTCCACCACCCGCCGCTTTGTTGGCCACAGCATGGATGTCATCTCAATTGCCTTCTCTGTTGACAATCGCCAGATTGTGTTTGCCTCTTGTGATCGCACCATTAAGCTCTGGAACACGCTTGGTGATTGCAAGTAAAACATCCAGGACGGGGAAAACGGGATCGAAAGAGAGACGTCTCTAGCAGGACAAAGAAACTCTTTTTTTCCATTAAGCTAAGAGTTGGAGGACGCACGAACACAAGGATTGTAGAGACACAAAGATTGAAATGCTTCCGCTTTGCTTCTATTAAATCTAGTTCCTTATCGATAAGAAGAATGAAATCTTCGTCTGCAATAGCTGCTAGTCCTATCGATAAGAGGAACAGCTTTATACCTTCACAGGCATGATCAAGGAGAATGGTTAAGCTTCAGTGGTTTTCAGATGATTTCTGTCTAAAAGCATGACAATTGCAACGATAAGATTAGTATAAGAATTCTTCTACACACCAATGCAAGCTGTGCCCAAATCTCATGGGACAGACTGGTTATACTGGTTATGTCAACAGTGTTACTATCTCTCCTGATGGTTCACTCTGTGCTAGTGGTGGCAAGGATGGTGTAGCAATGCTGTGGGATCTTGCTGAGGGAAAGCAACTGTACTCACTTGATGCTACTGACAGCACTTGATTGATTCTTCCAACCTCCTGATACCTGTTTAAGAACGGGACTGTACTGCTTTGTGATCCCATAAATTACTGATTTTTTTTTGTATTTGATAGAAACCTCTGAGAGCATCAGAAATCAAAAGTGTTGAACAACAGCTGGTTCTCTGCACTAAGGGACATGCTTGACTGGATTCTTAGTTAATGCCCATTATTTTGTTCAATGTAACTGTTATCATACACCTGAATGCAAAATAGTTTATGAGATACTTCAGATTTTTTTTCTGAAAATGATCTTCATGTAACTCACTTGACAAGGAATATAGTGAACTTTGGCATCAAAAATTTGATTTCATCTTGTTAGTCTCTTCACTTGTTGCAACTTGAACTCCGTGTTCAGCAGCCCTTACACGAAATCTACGACATTTCTGGTGAACCCGACGTGAAAGTGCTGCGTCATCAGCAAGATGGGAGACTCACAAGAAGAGATGACAGATGATAATGTCATGAAGAACCTGTTTCAGTCATTTACCATGTATATGTAGCAGCAAGCTCATGCAAAACGAGACAGTGATGCTATGGATGCCTTGAAAGCTGTCCAACAGGAGATGAAGCAGTTTAATGGCCAGCAAGTGTCAACTTACCTGCATTTGTATGAAGAAAAGATGAAGTTTTTTGGGGTTTCTCAAGATGTTTGGAGCCGCTACTTCTTGCGGATCGTGGTGCGCACTCTTGAAGGTCGAATTGTAGAAATTCAAGAGGCACATGCAGGTTGGGCTGAATTTAAAAAGGCATTAAAAGATGAATATTTCCTGGAGGATACATGTCTTATGAATTGCAGGAATTTTTTAGCATGGGTTTCTATGCCTAATAAGGGACTTTCTATTACTGCTCTTCTGCGAGTGTTTGAAAGCCGTTATGATCAGTTGGATGGGACTGAACAGCAAGCTTTGGAGATGCAGAAAGTGGAGTTATTTTTGCAAGCTGCAGATGCTGATTTACAGGAAAAGTTGGATGATCTTTTGGAAGATTAAGCTACTGATTCAGGTTTAAAGACTGAGTGGAGACATGTCATTGATGCTGTGAATGCTCTTGTCAAGAAGTAGCGCAGGAGAGTCAGATTGCATCGAAATACAGGATCGGTTCCTGAGAAATCTTTGGAGACTTCTTCTTCTACCCCTGCTGCAACTTCTTTGCCTAAGCCTACTCCTCCTGTTGTGAATCCACCAGTTCCTGCTGCTCCAGTGCCCTTATCTGTAGATGATGTTATTAAAGGCTTGGCGGATTTAACGATTGAAGCAGTCAAAGCTGAAGTTGGTAAGTTAAAGGAGCAACTTATGTCAGTACCTGCTGTAGCACCTGCTCCAGTGACTGCTTTTCCAGCTGGTCAAAGAAAAGGGCGACGATGTATTTGGTGTGATAGTACAGAGCACCAACACTGCAGAGATTGTGATGCTTTTCAGGAAGCATGTAAGAAGAATGTAGTGTTCTGGGGACAAGATGAAAAGATATGGCTGACAGAGACTGGCGCTCCTCTTGACACGAACTTTGGTAAGGGAGGTATGAAGAAGCTTGTTGATGATATGGCTGCGCGATCAGCTTATGTGAGTGTTAGAGGAGATGCTTCAGCTTTTGGAGTCCAGCTTGAGCAGAAATTTGATGGAGACTCTGCTTTATGGTCCTCTGCCTTGGAGATAGCGAGAAGAGGGAAAGTTCAGGCATCTACTATGACTTGTGTGGGCTCTAGCATTCGAGGAGAAACAGGATGGGATTCTCCTCTTGACAGGTATTCTATTTTTGCTTATATGGCTAAAACGCAGGGTTTAGATGCCATGGTTGAGGAAAAGAGAAGAAGAGATGAGGAGGGTCCTAGGTCCTCCAAAATGACTAGAGGGGGTGACTTTGTTTCACCACCTGTTACAGCTCCACCTATGTCAAATTCTCCAGCTCAAACAGGTTCTGATCAACCAATGGGAGACAAGCAGAAAGAAAAGAGGCAACCAAGAAAAGAGCCAGGATTCAAGCGCTTCTCAGATCTTGAAATGCAAACGGATATGAGTAAGATTTTTCATGAAAGAATTTTGAATAGTGAAGTTACTTTTACTGTTGGAGAAGCTCTTGGGATTGCTAGAAGAGAAATACAGGATCAGATGCAGGATCTTTTGCGGAGGAAACGACATGCAATGGAAGGACCTGCTTTACAGGGATTGTGGCATGGAGCTCTTGGGGAAGAGCATGATGATGCAGTGATGGTTGAGAATGCTTCTGTTAATCCGCAATTGGAGAAAATAGTTCAGCCTATGCAGTATGAAGATGATGAGACCCCTATTCTCATTCCTCGTAGCCATTTTTCACGAAGTCATTGGGCTAGAGCGACCACTGAGAGAGTGGTAAGGATTGGAGAGAAACAAATTCCATTGGTCGCTTTAGTTGATCATGGTTTTGAGATTAATCTTATTGCTCGAGGTGTTTATGAGAGTGGCAAGTGGCCTATGGATGCAGAGCATGGCTGGCGCATGAGAGCCGCCAATAATACTTTTGGTGATATGTATGCTGCTTGTCCAAGTATCAGAATTTCTATTGGTAATGTTGAAGAGGATTATCATTACTTTGTTCAGGATTCATGCTCTTATCCGATTATTCTTGGACAACCTTTCATTACAGAAGCAAGAATGGAAACAAAAGTGATGGATGACGGGTCAGCTTATGCGCATATACGCAGTAAAGATGGTATGCGAGCTGTTCAGTTTATGACTGTTGGGGTAAATCATCCGAGAAACAGGGACTCCTTGCGTGAGGCACCACTACCTGCGAAGGAGTTGGATTTTCATTAGGTACCGCTGTCTTGCGAGACGCCAGTGGTACGGAGCGGAGAAAAGAGGAGATCTTGCCTCCTGGCAGCCAGTCTTTCTCCAATAATTTTGTTGGTTTTTCTTCAAATAGTTCAGTGAGATATCAGAAAATTTCAGATTTGCCTAGAGCTGCCAGGCAGTACATTGGCCGTAAGGAGAAAGAGTTGAAGAATGCAGGTATTTTGCAAGCAGAAGAGCATGTAGATGGATTGTATGAAGGGATGTCTTATGCAGATACATTGTTTGAGATGAGAGCAATGCTGAAAACTGATGTATGCAAGGGTTCAAAGATCATACCTGTGCAAACCTTGGATATGTTTCAGGAAATTTTTGGTTTTATGCTGCAAACAGAGTTAGAGGCTGAGAAAACTCAGCAAACTGAATTTATGGCTGATCTTGATCAGCTAACATAATTGCAGAGGGCTGAATCCATTCAGCCAACAGAGTTGAATGCAGAAACATTTCTGCATACAGAGTTTCAGGATGCATCTATGCAGTCCATAGAGCCGAGGGCTGAATCCATCCAGCCAACAGAGTTGAATGCAGAAAAATTTCTGCATACAGAGTTTCAGGCTGCACCCATGCAGTCCATAGAGTGGAAGGCTGAAATTTTTCAGCCAATAGAGTTGAAAGATGCTGAAAATTTGCAGAAATTGCAGCAAATAAAAGAGTGCTTGAATGATGCCAAGGTTGACACAAAATATAAAACAGTTGATAAGAAGGTTAAGCCGGTTGCAGGCCCGCTTCCTTCTGATAGTGATGAACAGATTGAAAAAGCTATGAAGCAGCCTATGTTGAGGGACCCTGCAAATATTGGACATAAGTTTACAGCTGAAACTCTTGCAGAATTGAAGATTGGAAATGATGATTTTTGCTTCCAGTGGAAAAAGAATGTTTTAGAGAGATGCTTGGACGTCATGGTAAGGCATTTGCTTTCTTTCCACATGAAATTGGCTGCATTAGTCCCGAATTGGTTGCACCTATGGTCATCTTCACTGTTCCTCATGTACCATGGAATATACGTCCTATACCTGTGCCTAAAGCACACTTGCCAAAGCTGATAGAGTTGTTGAATGAAAATATTAAAATGGGGATTTTGGAACCCTCTTCTGCACCCTACTCTAACAGGTGGTTTACTGTACCAAAGAAGAATGGTACTTTGAGATTTATTCAGGATATGAAGCCCGTGAACAAAGTGACAATCAGGAATGTGGGAACAGGTCCAGTTGTGGATGAATTTGCTGAGGCTTTTGCAGGACGAGCCATCTATTCTCTAGGTGACTTGTATTCAGGTTATGATCAGTTTCAGCTTGCCTTGGAAAGCAGGGATATTACTACTATGCGGACACCTATTGGTCTTGTGAGGATGTGTACCTTACCTCAAGGTGCCACAAACTCAGTTGCTCATATGATGAATGCTATGCATAAAGTTCTACGAGACTATATTCCACAGTATACCATGCCTTTTCTAGATGATGTGCCTATTAAGGGTTGTGCAGAGGAAGAAAAGAATGAAAGTCTTGATTTGCGTGGATGTAGACAGTTTGTGGCTGACCACTTGATTGCTTATGAGCAAATATTGACACGATTAGAGGAGGTAAATTTGACACTTTCAGGGCTGAAATCTGTCTTTGGTGTTAATGAAGTCATCATAGTTGGGCATATGGTTGGATATTATGGCAGAAAACCTTTTCCTGCAAAGGTGGATGCCATAAACAGGATTGCAGAGTATTGCTCGACTACTTCAGAGGTGCGGAGATTTGTGGGAGCTTGTGTATTTTACATGATTTGGATTCCTCATTTTGCTCATATAGCAGATGTTCTCTATCAACTGCTTCGAAAGGGGAAAAAATTTCATTGGGATGAGAAGCATTCAAAAGCCATGCGTAAGCTCAAGAAGCTATTGCAATCAGCTCCTACTCTACGCAAGGCGGATTATCAATGTGGACGGCCGATCATGTTGACAGTTGATACTAGCCCTATTGGCATAGGTTGGGCTGTGGGACAGGATGATGCTGATGGAAATAGGTATGCTATCTTCTTTGGAGCTAAAGTTCTTAATGAGCGACAAAGGAGATATCCGCAGATCAAAAGAGAGTTGTGGGGAGTAGTCACTGCACTGAAGTGTGACAAAGGGTATTTTATTGGAGCTTCAGTTGTTGTGGAAACAGATTGTTTGCCTTTGCTTGGCATGATTACTAGTTGCTCGACTCCAGATTTAGCGATGCTTCGGTGGATTGCCTATATCAAATCATTGAATCTAGAATTTCGACACATAGCAGGGAAAGATAATCCAGTTGCTGACATGCTATCTAGAGCGAGATATGAGGATGAGGAGTCAATGCTTGCAGAAGACGATGAGACAGAGTTTGCTGCTTCTGTCCTTGTTCATGATTGTCATGTATCTACTGTTGAAGCCTTTATTGAAGAACTTTATGTTGATGAGTGGCTGCAAATTGGACAGTATCTAAGTTCATTGACTCGAAGAGCTGATTGGACAGATGATGAATTCAAGAAAATCAGAAGGAAGGCTTATGGGTATTTCTTGAAAGATGGTTTTCTTTGGAAGCATCCAAAGAAGAGAGGAGGCTTGCCCTTAAGAGTAGTTTGTGATGTAGTGATGCAAATACAGATTATGCGAGAGTTTCATGAGAGCTCATGGGCTAGACATAGAGGTGTGTGGGCTACTTATGAGAAAATCAAAGAAAGATACTGGTGGAAAGGGATGTATAAAGATGTTTCTCATTTTGTGGAGACTTGCAAGGACTGCCAACTTTACTCTTTAGTGCGACATCGTGATGAGTTGCATCCGACTTATCCACTATGTATGCATTATAAGTGGGTGGTAGACTTGGTTACTTTGCCAGTGGGACTTTGGCAGATGAGATATCTTGTCTTGGCTAGGGAGGATCTTACAAACTATATTGAAGGCAGACCGTTGCGGACGAAGACCACCGCTACAGTATGTAAATTCTTGTTGGAAGAAATATTTTGCAGGTATGGATGTATACGCAAGATTACAGCTGATCGTGGAGAGCTAGATGCAGATGAAGCTAGAGAATTCTTCTCACGGCTTGGGATTAAATTGGCTCTTACTAATGCCTATAATCCAGAGGGAAATGGCAAAAGTGAAAGAGGACATCCGCCAATAGTTAAAGCATTGGCAAAAGCTTGTAGAGGTCGGATTGGAGATTGGCCGAGATTACTACCTTTTGCATTGTGGGCTGATCGCTCTACACATAGTGTGACTACTGGATACATGCCTACGGAGTTGATGTATGGGTAAAAACCTGTCATGCCTACTGAAATTTGTGCTCTCACTTGGAGTGTTCTTCCGTGGCATGAGAATTTATCAAGGGAAGAGCTTCTAGCCCTTCAGATTCGTCAACTAGAGAGAAGGACAGAAGATGTGCAGCTAGCAGTTGATCGTTTGAAGGCAGCCCGTCTCAGAAGCAAGGACAGGTTTGATTTAAGGCATCGCTTGAGACCTAGAGCCATAAAAGAAGGAGATTGGGTTCTGGTCTACAACAGTAGTCTAGAAAATCAACATAGTAGCATGAGAAAAATGGTTCAAAGATGGTTTGGACCGTATGAAGTAAGGCAGGTTTTTGACAATGGTACCTATGAGCTGGCTGAATTAGATGGAACAGTACTGAGGGTGCCTATTGCTGGAAAACGAGTCAAGATTTTCAAGAGAAGAGAAGATGAAGAATATGCATTTGAAGCATTGACAGAAGAAGAACAGGTAGAAGAAAGACAAGCAGAAGAAATAGAGAACATAGATGATGAAGTTGATGGATAAACAGGTCTACTAGAAATAGATGATGGACTTGACTTGTTTGTGGATTTGAATGATCCTGGATAGTTGGCACATCCGGAGGATGCGCAGGTTTAGAGGGGGTGGATGTCGTATTGCTGCGCATCCGAGTCGTATACACCTCCATTTCTTTTGTTGTGCATTTGTGTTAATTTCTGCGTGTGATTCATTGTTTGTGTGATGCATTTTGATAATCCGCATCCAATGTATATATTCCCTTAGTGCATGCGTATGATTTTGTTTGGATGCATGATGTGCGTGTATTAGAAAAATATGAAAAAGTGATGCCAAAGGACATTATCCAGTTGATAATTTTAATGATGAACTCGAAGAAAAGTGCAGGATACCGTGGAATCAAAGGAAGCTTTATAGAAGCTGACATTTAAGCTATGAAGACAAAGGTGTAAATTCAGGAATATCATGTGTAATGGGAAAAGCTCAAGGAGTGCTGAACGGATTCCCTTGTCGAGATGTAGAC
Organism: Lygodium microphyllum; assembly: GCF_053477565.2. Lineage (NCBI taxonomy): Eukaryota > Viridiplantae > Streptophyta > Polypodiopsida > Schizaeales > Lygodiaceae > Lygodium > Lygodium microphyllum. The sequence continues at coordinate 116,839,588 of NC_141161.1, read as the reverse complement.
TCTTGGAATGCACTTATTGCTGGGTTATGCTTTACATGGGCAGAATTGGAGATTAGAGTCAAAGCTAAAGGTGTAAAAGGATTATTCAAGAAGGAAGAGGGAAAACCTATATTTGGGTTTAAACTGCTTTTGGTGGGAAAAAAGCAGGCTAAATCATGGGAAGGAAGCTAATTATGGAGCTAGTCAATTCTTTTCAGCGGAAACCAGATGCAGTTTAGGCTCTGCACTGCTTTGTTAAAAAAAGAACAGGACAGAGCCCGGGGCGACCTTCAACCATTTTTGGATGTTAGCTATATGAAGACGATAGCTCTACGGAAACAGCAACTACACATGACGGAAAATATGGAAGAAGCACGAAGGCTCCAAAGGTTCCATGACAACTATTCACCAAGAGGAGGACAGATCGCAGATTTTTCTGGCTTCTTGGCTACATGTTGAACGGTTGTTACGGTTGCTAAAAGAGATCAGAGGTGGCTCATGTTGTTTCCACCTCTCAAGAACTTATGCTTCAATCAATCGTCAACCACCAGGTGAGCGTCCATCATAGTGTCTCCCTTTCAAGCTACTCTGTAGCTCGCGGCCGCCTACCAGTTGTGATAGTGCATTCTTTGGGGAAGGAAGATTCGTCCAAGATGGTGTCATCTCCTCTGACGGCCAGTCACTGAACTGAAACAGGAGCTTAATATTCTTGAGAAAGAGACAAAAACTCTGAAAAGGACTACATTACATGAACTTTATGAGAAATAGAAGCAGAGCCCTTGGTATGATAATCTCTGACGGCCAGTTTGCGCTCTAAGGATCCTGGGACGACGAACTCCGCCTCTGGGACCTCAATGCTGGCTCCACCACCTGCCGCTTTGTTGGCCACAGCATGGATGTCATTTCAGTTGCCTTCTCTGTTGACAACCGCCAGATTGTGTTTGCCTCTTGTGATCGCACCATTAAGCTCTGGAACACGCTTGGTGATTGCAAGTAAAACATCCAGGACGGGGAAAACGGGATCGAAAGAGAGACGTCTCTAGCAGGACAAAGAAACTCTTTTTTTCCATTAAGCTAAGAGCTGGAGGACGCACGAACACAAGGATTGTAGAGACACAAAGATTGAAATGCTTCCGCTTTACTTCTATTAAATCCAGTTCCTTATCGATAAGAAGAATGAAATCTTCGTCTGCAATAGCTGCTAGTCCTATCGATAAGAGGAACAACTTTATACCTTCACAGGCATGATCAAGGAGAATGGTTAAGCTTCAGTGGTTTTCAGATGATTTTTGTCTAAAAGCATGACAATTGCAACGATAAGATCAGTATAAGAATTCTTCTACACACCAATGCAAGCTGTGCCCAAATCTCATGGGACAGACTGGTTATACTGGTTATGTCAACAGTGTTACTGTCTCTCCTGATGGTTCACTCTATGCTAGTGGTGGCAAGGATGGTGTAGCAATGCTGTGGGATCTTGCTGAGGGAAAGCAACTGTACTCACTTGATGCTGCTGACAGCACTTGATTGATTCTTCCAACCTCCTGATACCTGTTTAAGAACGGGACTGTACTGCTTTGTGATCCCATAAATTACTGATTTTTTTTTGTATTTGATAGAAACCTCTGAGAGCATCAGAAATCAAAAGTGTTGAACAATAGCTGGTTCTCTGCACTAAGGGACATGCTTGACTGGATTCTTAGTTAATGGCCATTATTCTGTTCAATGTAACTGTTATCATACACCTGAACGCAAAACAGTTTATGAGATACTTCAGATTTTTTTTCTGAAAATGATCTTCATGTAACTCACTTGACAAGGAATATAGTGAACTTTGGCATCAAAAATTTGATTTCTTCTTGTTAGTCTCTTTACTTGTTGCAACTTGAACTCCGTGTTCAGCAGCCCTTACACGAAATCTACGACATCATGTAAGTGCTCGATTTTGATGTTTTATGAAGAATCTTTTGTGCATATTGGACAATGATTTAACATGATTGAAGATTATTTTCATTCCTTAAAAAGTTAGAATTATCAGTTTATTCTTGTTGTTCATATAATTAAAATGAATATCAACAAACCCACAATGTGGGATTTTGAATGAATTGAGGGTTTTATGAGTGTTTATGCGGGATTTTGAAAGAATTGAGGGTTTTATGAGTCTTTATGGTTCTTATAGTGTTGGTATGGGATTGCATGGAATATAATATTAGTTCTTGATTCATACAAACTCTACATGTTTGAAAATAAATAAAATAAATAATAAATAATAAGATAAATCATTAAAAAAGAAAAAAAGAAAAAATAGATGTTACGCGTGAAAATTTACTAAAAATCATGAATATGTCCATGAATGTACAATGGGGCTAGGGTAAGAGGGTTGGCCTCACCTTATCCCCATTCTTTATGTTATATTGTGTACTCATTGCATTTCACATAAGAAAAACACATAAAAAACCCGTTTAACCTACCAACACCATATTAGATAATTTTGAAAATTTCCAAGTCCCAATTCCAAATAAGTGATAAATATGTGACCATGTGGCTAAATCTTGATCCATATTTGAAAGTGGGATTTGGAAAGGTAGCTTATATAGCATTTAGGGTAGATTCCACCTTTAAGTAAGATGACAAGATTTGACCACATGCTCAAATAATAAAGATTTTAGGGTTTTCCAAAGTGCATCCTCGGGATAATCCCTAGGGTTTAGGAGAGTCGAGCCATAGCAATTAGCTGGGGGGATACTCCTTTTCTTTGTGCTACGAGGTACTAGACTCCAATATTTTTGGGTAGGAGTCAAGAAGGGCATCACATTGGACTACAATCTAGAGATGGCATCTAAAAATGTGTTCTTTGGATGAATTAGATCATAGTGTCTAGACGCTCCTGGCCACCCTCAGGCCATGGGGTTGTCTAGGTGATTTAAGGAGGTTCTAGCTAGAGCCCTAGAGCCAATGTTGGGCCCATTTTTTGTCTCCACGGAGAGTGAATATCCACTCATCATCTCTCTTGGGTCATGGAGTGTGGAAAGTGCCTCCTTCATGGGATTGAAGGAAGGCTATGCAACTCGCTACTACAAATGAATGCTTGCGCTTGTGGGCAAGACACAATGTGAGAGAGCCATTTGATTCTAATGCATCAACGCTTTTGAAAGAATAAATGTGTGTCTAATGTCCTACTACATTGAGCTCATATAGCACAACAATGATGATTTAAATGATTTTAAATTAAAAAACAAATGTGATTTTTGTGGGAAAATTTGATAGCATAATATTTAACATTTCAAAAAGAAAGAATAATGGCAAAAGGTGACCGTGACATGAGTTAACATCCTTAGGTGTTTAATGGCCAACCTCTTAAATGAATAATATATTTTCTCACTAATTACACATAAATGGAAATTAGGTGGGCTTATTCTCCTAAAACCTTAGCTAATTAGTAACTTAGTTATTTTTACAAGTTTATTTTTTAAAGTGTTTTGGCCGGAATGTCTTAACCCTACATTGCTAAATGCTATATAATCATAGTATTTATGCTGAATGAAACACTTTGATTACTTAGTAAACATTTGGACTGATATTTCAGTGAAAGGGAGGAAATTCCATTAATATCCTATTTCCAAACCTCTTCACCATAAATTGAAACCTTAGTTAATGCCCACTTGTTCATCATTAAGCAATTATGAAGCTTCTTCTTATCCTTTTCTGTGTCGTTTCTTTGCATATGCATCTAATGCATGTGCTTTCTATAGCTATCCTTTTTGCACCAAACCACTTGAGCAATATCATTGTTGACATCAATAGATGATTCATTTTATATTTGTGAGAATTCTAGCCTCATTTCATGTAAGCCTAAGTTACATTCAAAGGAGTTGTGCAACAAGATCTTGAACTTTATGTTGAGTTCTATGTGGTAGAAAATAGGAATTATATTAGAGATGGTATTCCACTATCAAGTTCTATGGGACTTGAGTTATGTGAGTGACCAAGAGTTAGTGTTCTCCTAAATGCGGCATGCCAAGAGAGGAGTTGAGTAACACGCTAGTTGTCTAGAGTATGTTTGATGTGTATTGACTTACTTCTTGTAGGATTTGACATGGAATTTGAGGGTTTTTTCTAGCTTTTCTATCTTATTTTTAATAGAAACTACCTCCCTACTTGCCATGAATACTTCATAAGATCCCATGTCTTTGAGCCATCGAGCATGCAGTGCCCCAAAATTTTTGGTGAACTTGACATGAAGGTGGAGGTGAAGTGTTAGGTATGGATGCTGGTATGGATACATGTATGGACAAAATTGCACATATAATTTTTGGGAAAGATATATAGCAAGACTTGGAGTATATTTTCTAGTTGCTTGAACTTAGGTACATAGATGATGCAGTTGGGAACCAACTTATGTATAAAAGATATAGCAAGTGATGTATTCAAGTGTACAAATGTTTGATCTTGGATATATAAATTATGTCACTTATGAGTTTTGAAATAATTTTGAGAATTTATGCAAGAGGCTTGTTGCAACATATAAGTATAAAGATCAGCAATGGGTGAAACAGGAAGAGAAAGAACAAAGGAGCTGGGAAAGGGAGGAATCAAGGATGTAGAAGGAGCTACAGGATGCTCAACTTATAAAAGAAGCACAAAATTGTGGCCACATTTTGTAGAAAATATCATCTTGAGGCACAAATTTTCCATACACATATAATTAATTTTGAATACACCCAATTTGTGATTGGAAAATGCAATGGGGTGATACCATTTCTCATCCCATATCTGAGTTAAGTAGTAATGGATATATACATCATAGCTATAGAGAAAATACATAGAGCCTCTCACCTCTTTTAGGTGCTTTCACGATTGGTTCCTTAACCAATTCCTGCTTCACATTCTCAAAGCATATTTTGCACATACCACTCCAAAAAAACAAATATCTGAAGGATAATAAATTTTTCCATGGCAATGTCCTTTCAACTAGTGCATTAATGAATCATTGATAATATCCAACTAATAATAGGAAACTATTTTCTTTCTTAGGGTTTTGCCATGGACTCATAGCAATAATGACTTTAATCTTTTCTAGATCAGTCTCAATTTTGGTGGAACTAACTACATAAACCAAGAATAATCCATGGGGCACTCCAAAGACACATTTCCTTAGATTTAGAGCAATGGCAAATATACCTTAAATGCTGAATATATTTTCTCAAAGTTATTAACTACCTATCTCTAGTGGTAGCTACCCAAGATCATTAATGAAAACTTTTAGGCCTTCTAGTAAAATGTCATTGAAGGTTTTATCATTCGTGCATGGCCAATAATCTACTACATTACATAGTCTGAAGGCCATGACATGATACGCAAAGGTTCCAAACATGGTTACAAATGTTGTTTTTTTAGTTCTCTTCCTCTACGATAGCCATCTGATTCTAGTTGATAGAACAAATCATAAAGGAGTATATATCCCTACCTCCTTAGCTGATCTAAGAATTTATCAATGAAAGAAAATGAATAATAATCCTTTACTATTTGTTTGTTGAGCTCTCTAAAATCAACCCAATGTCAAATTTGATTATAATTCTTCTTTCTAATAACCACTAGCAAATACCAGTCCATGCATTATATAGGAAATATAGTACCAACCTTATGTAGTTTTTGTAAATCTTTGAATAGCCCATCCCTTAACTCAAAAGACATATGTCTCACTTTTTGTCAGAGAAGTCAACTTTCATCTTTTAGGGGAATAGTATACATGGCTAAATGGGGGGGAATACATCTAAATTCATCCTTACTCTAGGCAAATATATTGCAAAAACTCTAGATTAAGAACATATAGTCCTTTCTTTCTTCCATGCTAGGCATGAGCCCGGATTTGATTGGACATGAATTATTCAACGAACCAATTTCTATCTCTATCACATCCATGCTAGGCATGAGCCCGAATTTGATTGGACATGAATTATTCAACAAACCAATTTCTATCTCTATCACATCCACATATTGAATTCTATCATGAGCTTCTATAGGCTCATTAAGATTTACTTGATAGACATATTCTATGGTAGATTCCTCTCCTAATTCATCACTCAATGAAGTTTCACTACCACAAGGGCCCTCTAGTGCATCCAATCTTGTTGAGGATCTAGGTGTTCCCTCTCTTTGAGGTGATTCTATATAAGTATCTATTATAACTCATCTAGCACCTCTACCAAAGATCAAATGACTAGCCACTATCTCGACTTGAGAGTTGGATTGCAAGATACATGGCCTTCCTAATACCACTTGGTAGCTTGTTTGCCATGTTAACCTAAGGCCCCAGAAGTCTAGGATACATTTGATGCTAACAATAGTTACATGGACTTTAGTAATACAACCTTCCAATGGTCTCAAACTACCATGATATATCCTCAGATCTGTGGAGGTATATTTTTAAATCTCCAATCCTAGTATCTCTTTTAATTTTAAACTCATAATGATGACACAAGATCCTACATCAATATATGCTGGTTTCCTTGGGCAATGTTTTTTAGCATTCTCAAACCAGTCATTCTCAACATCAGCAATACCCAAAGATTTGATAATATATCCAATGCAAAATATCTTCTTGAACTCCTTATGCATTCCCAAAGATAGTTTAATTAGTTGCACTAAGTTAATGTTAGGCTTGACCTCACAAAGAGAACATATTAGATTAAATTCTTGAAAGTTAGCTATAGCTCTCGTCTCTCACCAACCATCTACTCTCTTGGTTACTTCATAGGCTTAGGTGTCTCTTTCTTGGCCTTTACTTTCTTCTTCGTTGGCTCCTTATTGTTGGGGGTAAAGGTGCCTCTGCCTAGCCACATATGTATTACTACACTAAAAGTACTCGCCAGTGCACACTACAGGTGGCGGGTGCCCATCATCATCACTTTATTCTTTATTCTTTTAGTGATAGTTTGAATAAAGGAAGGCCCGGTCACACATTGCGACTATTAGAGTTTCCATTTGGTCTCTCTCTTTCTTGCTCTTGCTCTTCCACCATAGATCTTCTAAGCAATCTTCGATCCTTCTCACATTTCAACTAGTATTAGAGCATGTATTCATGACCACTAGAGCTTGGTTCATGGCATCTTCAACTTCCTATTGATTACCTACACTCATCAGGTCTCCTTCGCGGCAGCCATAGTGGACTCTCGCGAGCTCCCGTCACTCCTCGACTTCCCAAGCACCTACCCAGCCCATTTGGGCACCCTCAGAGCAGTCCTTCAGAGGTATTGGAGCTCTCTTTTATTGTTTTACTTTAGTCCATAGGTGTTGTGTAGTAGGGCAGCCATGTTCTCTTTCTTCTTGTGGTGCCTACTCTTTACCGGTGACTTTGCCCTTCAAGAGGGAGCTCTTGGGGGTCCTTCAATACTCCCCCAACCTTGCCTTGACCTTGCCCAATCCTTCCATAGGCCCTAGATCAGTTTGGGCTAGCTTGAAGACCTAGAAAAACTTCTTTTTTTACTTAAGCCCTCCCTTGGCACTCATTAGCAGCTTGAAAACACTTCATTTGACAATTGGGAACACTCCCTTGATACTCGACATTGGTGGTTATCATTGGAATTGACTTGTTGATTGATTTACCTTAGTCCACGATTGTTATTTACAGTCCACATGTAGCCACAAACAGTGTTACATCAACACTTTATGTTTATGTTTGGTTCGCATTGACATTGGTTGCTTGGTTGGTCCCAAATGCTAGGGGAATGTATGTTTATAATATGAGATGGTTTTGGGGCTGAATTTGCTTAGTCATTGACTATCTTACACATTCCACAGGTAGCCCAAAATAGGGTAACCCCGTATCATTACACTTTATGCTCATGCTACATAGTCATTTGATGCCTAATTATGTCCGGTTGATGCCTATACATATGGGAAAGTATGTCTATGGTTTGAGCTTGGATTGAGCCACTGTTTTCTCAAATTTGGACGTTTATTTACTACTAGAATATTCAAGGCTGAAGCTCTTTTCCTTATGTTTGGATATACCTATTGCATTCGGGTCTATGTCTTGGATGTATAGATTGATGTAGTGACTCTTGGGGAGAGCTTGGATTTGCTCTCAAATCATTGGTTGAGATTGATCTTTCTTCACATAGAATTTGGATCTTCATCCCTAATGTAATTATGGTATGTACTTTTCTTATGTCTGACCTCTCTTGACATGCTTGGCCTATGACACTACTACATGCCCGTTACATTGTTTGGAGTTGGATGGCTTGACATTTGATTTCTCGGAGCTTACTTTGGCTATTTCTCAGCTTGCCAAAGTTACAGTTTGGATGTACTTGATGTCTACGAATGCTATGTATGGATGCTACATGGCCTATATACTCATGAGGTCTTATTGATGCTTGATCTTGGATCTTCTGGCATTGGTGCTATCATATGCCCTTGTTGAGCTTCTTTGCTTGATATTTATGGCTTTTGTGCTAGTGCGAGCATCTTGATATGCTTGACAAACATTGAAGAGGTGGTTTATACTACTTGAGCATTCGGATACTTGAGACTGCGATCTTCACTTGGATGTTGCATGGTTGATATCCGGTGGTCCTCACTGTCAAGATTGTGGGAGAGAAGGAAGGAGTCTCGCTTGAAGCTTTCTTGCTTGCACAATGGGGGAAGACACACAAGGGTGGAGGCTGAAAACAGTTTTCCTCTTCTTAGTTGTGTAAGCCAAAAGAACTCAAGTACAAAGAAATAGAAGAACCCTATATATGGGTCTCAAACCAAACTCAACTAACTAAGGTGGCATACTAACTGAGCCACGAACTAGAGTAGATAAGGATAGCTCTCATGTAGCTATTATTCATGGGCGGTGTACCAACCGCGTCTGCAACTGACAAGTCGGTGACATAAATATACAACGGTCACCCTGGCGTATCACGAGTGGAGCTCGATATCTCAACACTCCCCCTCGAGCTCAATCCCAATTCCTGCACACCAAGCAGGTCTCTGAACTTGCGCAACTTCTCTGCGCCCAATGCCTTCGTGAATATGTCAGCTACCTGATCCTCTGTGCTGACATAAACTAGATCAATAAGACCTAGTAAAACCCTCTCTCGCACATAGTGATAATGCACCTCAATGTGCTTTGTTCTAGCATGATAGACTGGGTTATTTGCCAAGTGTATACTACTCATGTTGTCACAATAAATGACAACTGGCCCATCTGAAGGCTGATGCATATCATAAAGTAGCTTATGCAACCAAGCTACCTCACATGCAGCCATTGCTGCACCCCTGTACTCAGCCTCTGTGCTCGACAAGGCAACTGTAGGCTGTTTCTTGCTGCTCCAAGTGACTGCAGCACTCCCAAAAGAGAATACATATCCACTGGTAGATCGTCTATCAGAAATACTACCAGCCCAATCAGCATCAGTGTATCCATGCAACTGTATCTGAACCCCAGTCTTATAAAATAGTCCATACTGCAATGTGGACTTCACATACCTAAGTATGCGTCTAGCCGCATCCAAATGCGGTTTCCTTGGAGCCTGCATAAACTGACTTACCAATCCAACAGCATAGCTCAAATCTGGCCTGGTAATAGTCATATAAATCAAGCTTCCTACTATGCGTCTGTACATAGTAGGGTCTTCTAGAAGCTCACCTGCATCTGTGCTCAGCTTCACATTCTGCTCCAAAGGAACTGAAATAGGCTTACAGCCTGTCATCCCATATTTGGACAGCATGTCCAATCCATACTGCCTCTGCAAGAGCTGTATCCCACTTGGTGATCTAATCACCTCAATGCCCAAGAAATAACGCAGCTCTCCCAAATCCTTCATCTCAAACTTCTGCTTCAATAGCATTTTCACATGAAGGATATCTTCATCACTGTCACCTGTCATAATCAAATCATCAACATAAATGACAAGCAGCATAATACCTTTCTCTGTTTTTCTCACATAAAGTGAGAAATCTGCCTTGGAAATCTGAAATCCAATAGTGACAAGATACTGTCCTATCTTGTCAGACCATGCTCTAGGTGCTTGCTTCAAGCCATACAAAGCTTTCTTCAACCTGCAAACAAACTCAGGATGAACAGCATGCACATAACCTGGTGGCTGCTCCATATAGACCTCTTCTTGCAAATCACCATGCAAGAAAGCATTCTTTACATCCATCTGATGTAAAGACCATCCCTTTGATGCAGCCATAGCAATGACTGCTCTTACGGTTGCCATCCTTGCAACCGGACTGAATGTTTCTTCATAGTCAATGCCATATGTTTGTGCATACCCCTTGACTACTAATCTTGCCTTGTATCTGTTCACAGAACCATCAGCATTGTGCTTCACCTTATAAACCCACTTACAGCCAATTGCATTCTTACCTTTAGGCAAAGGTACTAACTCCCATGTAGCATTTGCTTCCAAGGCATCCATTTCTTCATCCATGGCTTTCTCCCATTTTTCTTTTCCCATGGCTTCCTCAAAAGAAGTGGGTTCTGGTTCCTGTATCACCTTGACCATATATGCATAGTGAATGGCTGTAAATCCATCATATTTCAGCCTATCCACAGGATACCTAACTCTGGTAGACCTGCGCAAAGTGGGTTCACTCCCAGGTGCTCTCAAAACATCCCTGGTCTTCCTTACTCCAGGTGTAACAATAGAAGGAATACCCAACTCATCATCAATGCTCTGTTCTGAGCCACTGGATTCACCATCCACATAAGAGTGACCTGCATTCACATCAAACATGGGCTGATCAACCTTCTCTTTTCCTTTTCGTGATACCTGCATACCACTATCTGCATTACTTTGAGAAGATTCTCCTGATCTCAATCTGCCTGTCCATGGCGAAGAATGTGAACCACTGCTAGAGGACGCTCCAGGTCCACTAATATTTTGTGACTGCTGCTGTGAATTCTGTGCAGCATTACCATTTTGTGCATCTACATCATCAATCACATTTACTGGTTTATACCAGCTACTCATCTCATCAAAAACAACATCTCTGCTCACTGTAAACTTACGAGTAGAAGGGTTATAGAATCTATACCCTTTTTGCTGCAGAGAGTAACCAATAAAGATGCACTTCTCAGCTTTTGGATCCAACTTGGATCTCAGCTCATCTGGCACATGTACATAGGCAATGCAACCAAAAATTTTCAAATGAGAAATATCTGGTTTCCTACCAGTATACCTCTCCTCTGGAGTCATTCCATGTATTGCTGCAGTGGGAGTCCTGTTCATTATGTAGACTGCTGTAGCAACTGCTTCAGCCCAATAAAAATCTGGCAGGTCTTTTTCATTGAGCATGGCACGAGACACCTCTCCAATATGTCTGTTTTTTCTTTCTGCAATTCCATTTTGTTGTGGGGTATAACTGCATGAATATTGCTGCTTTATGCCATGCTCCTGCAGGAACCTTGCAAACTCATTTGAGAGGTACTCTCCCCCTCCATCTGACCTTAGGCATTTTATCTGCAGGCCTGTTTCTTTTTCAACCATAGCTTTAAGAGTTTTGAAATGCCCAAAAACTTCACTTTTCTTTTTCATAAAATACACCCAAACTTTTCTGCTATAGTCATCAATAAAAGTGACAAAATAATGACAGCCTCCAAGAGATGCAGCTTTAGTAGTCCACACATCAGAGTGGATTAATTCCAATGGCTTCTCACTCTCTTGAACATGTCTAGGAAATGGTTTCCTTGCCTGTTTTCCAAACTGACAGGCTTCACATACCTTATGCATTTCTGCAACCTTGAATTTGGGCAATCCTGCAACAATATTTTGGGCCTGCATTGATTTAAGTCGCTGTACATTAACATGACCAATGCGTTTATGCCAGATATCAATATCTGCAACTACACCGGTCCCATGTGCAAACATTGCTGCACTCAATTCAGACATGTCTGCATCCAATGTAAACATTCTGCCCTTCTTCTTTCCTTTTGCTATCAAGCGACCTTTATTTTTCATATCCTCAACAAAGCATCCATGAGGATTAAATCTGACCTGCAAGCCCTGTTCAACCATTTGACCAACTGAAACCAGATTCTTGGTGATATTCGGGACATGAAATACATCGGACAGGTATTTCTTTTTCCCACCCTGCATAGACAAGGGAATTTTTCCAATCTGCACAATAGGATGTGCAGTATCATCACCAGTCTCCACAAATCCTGGTTTTTCCATTTTCTTTGCATCCTCCATCCATTCTGCATGACCTGTCATGTGGTTTGATGCACCTGAGTCAACATACCATACATCATTGCTTTCTTCTGCACTTGTCATAGAATTGTTCATGTGCTGCACCATGAACAAATGCTCATTTCTGTCATCACCCTGTCTACTAGAAGATGCATAATTCCCTTGTTGCAGTTTTCCATTCATGATGTCATTCTGCTTTTTATAGCAGTCTTTAGCCATATGACCCATTTTACCACAGTAGTAGCATTCAACATTACTGTTTGCATTTTGGCCTCTTTGCCATCCACCACGACCTCTTTGGCTCCCCCTGCCTCTAGAGTTACCACGTCCTCCTCCATAGGACTGGTTTTCTTGAGTTTGCTGCATATTCTGATTTCTGCCACGGCCTCCAAATCGGCCTCCTCTACCTCTGCCTCTACCTCTTCCAACATTTGAGTAGAAGACAGCTTCTTTTGAAGTTCCTCCTGAAGAAGATGCACCACCATTTCTCTGCTCCTCAGAAATTAGAAGAGCAATCAACTCCTCAAAATCAGGAAATCTTTCACGAACTGAAATGGATGTCCGAAACTGTGCATAATCCTTTCCTAGACCATTCAAGGTCACAGAAACTAAATCATCATCTTCCACTGGCGACCCAATGGAAGCAAGTGCATCTGCAATCTTCTTCACCTTCATGTGGTAGTCGTTGATGCTCATACTTTCTCTTTGCACATTATGCAACTCTTGCTTGAGCTGCATTTTCCTGGCTTGCGTATTTGTGCTATACATTTTTGACAAAGTATCCCATGCCTCCTTTGGCGTACTTGCATCCTGAATATGCACAATCATAGAGTCTGAAATACTGATAGACAGCCAATACATAACTTTCCTGGCTCTCTCATGCCATGTTTTAAATGCCTGCATTTGTTGTTGATTGGGAACATCAGGAAGAACTGGTTCTTCTTCATTTCCTGCAACAAATTCCCAATATCCTTTTCCCATAAGGAAATTCGTCATTCTAAACTTCCATGCCTGGAAGTTGTTCTTGTCAAGCTTTTCAGTGACAATCTGTGAAAGAGAATCAGACGCCATTACAGAATACTGCAAGAAATTCTGTCACTGCAAAAAACACAGCTTCACCCTCACAAGGGCAAATCTGCAAAACTGGCGAAAGTGGTATTTGACCACACAGTCACTTCCTAGTGACGATTTTGCATAAACAGGAACCAAGGATGATTCTGAAACTCCCAATGTCTCTGCGCACAAGCATACGATGCAATTTGTACAGTCACTTTTCACCGACCTGTAGAACAGTGGTCGCACAGCATAAAATTGAGCCTTTTCTTGAGTGCGTGCAGAAAACTTCCGTCTGCAAAACAGGCCCCGAAATGGCATATACTGCCCTCTTGCTTCACCGCGAAGGGCGTCTCAACCTGAGACAATGCACTCCTGCAATTTCCGGCTGTGCTACCTGCAGAGATCTGCTCCCAAAACAGGAAATGAAAGCAACACTGCTCCTCTTACCAGACCACCGCGAGCTTGGCTTGCTTTCTTGAGCTCCTTACCACGAACAAGGCTCTGATACCATGTCAAGATTGTGGGAGAGAAGGAAGGAGTCTCGCTTGAAGCTTTCTTGCTTGCACAATGGGGGAAGACACACAAGGGTGGAGGCTGAAAACAGTTTTCCTCTTCTTAGTTGTGTAAGCCAAAAGAACTCAAGTACAAAGAAATAGAAGAACCCTATATATGGGTCTCAAACCAAACTCAACTAACTAAGGTGGCATACTAACTGAGCCACGAACTAGAGTAGATAAGGATAGCTCTCATGTAGCTATTATTCATGGGCGGTGTACCAACCGCGTCTGCAACTGACAAGTCGGTGACATAAATATACAACGGTCACCCTGGCGTATCACGAGTGGAGCTCGATATCTCAACACTCACAAATGTACTTGGGCTAATTTGGGCTTTGCACTCCTGCGCATACACCTCTTTGTGTTAGGTCTTGCTAGTGTTGTGTACACTTTGCCCTATTACACAGGGGTATGCCGGCTTATTGACGGATTCATTTGACATGCTTGGGTGTTTGCTCGATGTCCATATGACTATCACATGCTAATTTATGCCTGCTTGATGTTGGTTATTCTTTGACAGTCAGGTGCATTCATTTTTCCTACAGTTTGCTCTCATTGTACCTGGCTGTAATTTATTACAACAAGCAGTTATGCATGGACTGATGTGGAATTTTCATGTTGAATCATCCTAATTTTATATACTTTTGATGGTACCTGGTGGGGGCAGCATCGTTAGCTATCAATTCATGGCCATTTTGCCTTGGTTTTGGAGGTATTTTGACTATTTACTATAGAAAACAACAAGTAGTTTTGAACTATCTGCACCATTTGGTATGGCATCTTCTTCTACTGATAGTGCTATCTTCAACAAGTAGTTTTGAACTATTTGCACCATTTGGTATTTGAGTATGGCATCTTCTTCTACTGATGGTGCTATCTTCAACATCAGTAAGCTTGATGGTATAAATTATGCCTACTAGAAGAGCCAAGTTTGGCAGGTATTGGTGCAAAAATAATAGATAAAGCTACTAAGGATGCATTGCGAGGAGTCTGAAACTATGTTTGATGATGAGTGGGATGAACTTGATGAGTTATGTAAGTCCACCCTCATCTTGTCTCTCACTAAACATGTGGATTAAAATGTGGTTGAGGAAGCACAGAGTGCTTGGCAGCTTTGGGATAAAATTAAGAACCTCTATGGAAAGAAAATTCTAGCAAGTCAGATGTATTGGTTGAAGAAGCTTATGGACCTACGCATGAAGGAGAATATGACAATGTTTACTCATTTGAGCCAGTTCCATGCTATTCTCAAGAACTTGACTTTGTAGTGCATTACCTTTAATGACGAGGTTACTCAATTGTTTTTCCTTGGGACTCTGAGTGAGTCACGGGATGTATTCCGCACTGACTTATGTGCTCCTACTACTTCTTTGAACTTACTTGATGTAGAGAGTGCTCTTCTATAGGAAGAGATCAACCATAAGAACTTGGATGCCTCTTGTGTGTTGCATTCTTTGAGTGTAAGAGGTAGAGATGGTAATGGAAATAATAACCGTGGGTATGGATGTGGCAGAGACTTGCAGAAGTTTAGGTCTAAGTTGCATGGTAAGTCGAGAAGTAAGTCTCGTGGAAGAAATGCTAATGTGACATGTCATCATTGCAGCAAGAAGGGTCACATACACCCATAGTGTCATGAGTTGTGCAATGAGAAGTGCAAAGAGAATGAGAAAGACAAAGTACAGGAAAAATCCTTTGATCGTAACATTATGCTTGTGAAATCCAATGTGAAAATCAATGAGATAAATGGACTCTGATGGGGAGTACATACTTGCAGCTAGTTCTTGTCATACTACTACACCGTTGATCGAGGTTCAGTCTATGTATGCGCAGTGCTGGCTTTTGAATTTTGGTGCTTCATTTCATGTTACACCATGCTATGAGTGGTTCCATTCCTACTGCACTGTCCTTGGTTCAATTTGCTTGGGTGATAACATGTCACTTGCTATTGTTGGCATTGGGGATGTAGGGCTGCAGTTCTCTATTGATAGTACTTTTCTGTTACAAGATGTACATCATGTACCTGCGCTTACATGCAATTTTATGTCTATAGGGGATCTTGATGATGCTATATTTCATGTTTCATTTGGGGATTATGCCTAGAAGATCACCCGTGGTAGACTTGTGCTTGCTAGAGGTGCCAAGGCTGGTAGCCTCTATCCTCTTGTAGTTGATGGGTCCTCTGTTGACCATGTTTTGACAATTAGTTTCATCCCACATGTATCTCTTTGGCATGCCTGTTTGGGCCATATTTCCTTAAAGGGAATGAAAATGTTTTTTGGTTTGCAGTACTTATCGCCTCTTGACTATGCATGTTTTGATTCATATGAGCATTGTCTTTATTGCAAATAGAATCAGAATACGCATAAGAAATCTGGTAGGATGTGCATGAGTGAGCCCCTGGAATTGATACATTCGGATGTCTGTGGGCCCATGCCTTTTCAATCTATGGGTGGTGCAAAGTATTTTGTGACATTCATTGACAATTTTTCGTGTAAAGTCTTGGCTTACCCCATTAAGCTTAAGTCAGATGTCTTGGCTATGATTCAGAGATTGCTTTCATTGGTTGAGAAATAAATTGGGCATAGGCTGAAATTCCTTAGGACTGACAATGGGGGAGAATATGTGTCATGTGTCTTTGAGCAACTATGTGACAAGAGGGGTATTAAGTACTAGTTGACTGCCCCCTATACCCCACCCCTGAATGGTTTGGCTGAGTGGATGAATAGAACCATCCAAGAGCATGTACAGAGTATGCTTAGTCGTGCAAGCCTACCACACAGAGCTTTTGGACCGAGACAGTCAATACAACTATGCATGTCATCAATAGATCACCTTCCAATGGTTTGGATTTCCAAGTTGTAGAGGAAGTGTGGACTGGGAAACCTCCATGTCTTATGTGCATCTATGTGTCTTTGGATATGAGGTATTCTATCATGTGCCCAAGGACAAGTAGAGTAAGTTGAATCCTGAGAGTGTCAAATGCATTTTCCTTGGATATGGAGATGTAGGCAAGATAGATTACCGCCTCGGGGATCCGGAGGTGCGTAAAGTCATCCGCATCCATGATGTAGTCTTCCATGAAGGCAAGATGCATCAAGAGCTTGAGAAGGTGGTAGAGATACACACGGTTATATTCCAAGAAGAGCCACATGCTCCTGCACAGCCAGTTGGACAGCCTCTGCAGTAGTAGTTGGTACACATGGCCACGGTGTTGGATAGGATGCTAGACATGCAGTAAAGCCTAGAGATGATCTACTAGAGCTAGATGTCCACGTAATTGATTTGAGTCCTCGATGCATTATGTCTTGGTTATAGATGTAGGAGAATCTCTGATGAGGCTATGCACAGGGGTGACTGTCACTCCTAGGAGAGGGCTATGCAGTCTGAGATGGACTCCCTGCATAAGAATATAACTTGGGATTTGGTTGCATTGCCTAACAGCAAGAAGGATTTGGCATGCAAATGGGTGTACAAGCTAAAAAGTACACTAGGTGGGCACCCCAAGCCAGCTTATAAGGCAGGACTTGTTGCTAAGGATTTTAAGCAGGAGCATGGAGTTGACTTTGATGAAGTCTTTTCTTATGTGGTCAAGATGACCACCCTACCCTTGGTTTTGGTCTTAGTCATGTAGCTTGACTTGGACATGTATCAGATGGATGCCAAGATTACATTCTTGCATGGGGATTTGCATGATGAGATTTACACGCTGCAGCCTAAGAGCTTTGCAGAACCTAGTAGGGAGCACCTAGTGTGCAAGTTGAAGAAAAGACTTTATGGCTTGAAGCACACACCTAGGGAGTGGTATCATAATTTTGATGCATCTATGCACTCACAGGGATACAACAAGAGTGCTATGGATCTGTGTCTTTACTTGAAGAAAACCCGTGATGGCTTATTGCTTATTTTGGTAATTTATGTGGATGATATGCTCATAGTAGGGAAAGCTCATGATGAGCTGGATGCTCTTAAATATCAATTCAAAAAGAGCTTTGAGATGAAGGATTTGGGACAGGCCTCTCACATTCTTGGTATGCACATTAAGCACGACAAGAATCAGGGACTACTCTATCTCTCACAGAGAGAGGTGTTTCCGCATGCAGGACGTGAAGCCTATTGGCTGTCCATTACCTTCTTATGTGAAGGTCTCACTGGCCGATTTTGTCCACAATCAGATGAGATGAGGGATGAGATGGCCAAGATCCCTTATGCATTAGCTGTGAAGAGTTTGATGTATGCCATGATAGCCACTCGTACAGATATGGCCTTTGCAACTGGTGTTGTGGCATGCTATATGGCTACACCTAGCAAGAAACATTGGGATGCCATGAAGGGTATCATGAGATACCTGAAAGGCCTTGCAGATATGTGTATTTGCTATGGCAGTCAAGATACTAGAGTTGTGGGGTACACAGACTCCGATTATGCAGGAAATGCAGATAGTAGGAAGTCCACTTCTAGCTATGTATTCACCTATGATGGAGGTACTGTCTCTTGGTTGTCTAGGGTTCAGAAGTGTACAACTCTCTCTACCACTAAGACGGAGTATGTTGCAACCACTGAGGCTTACAAGGAGGCCATATGGTTGGGCCATTTGGTTCATTACCTTGGGATTGATTCTATACCTACACTGCATTTGGATTCTATGAGTGCTATTCAGCTAGCCGATAATCCGGTCTTCCATGTGAAGACGAAACACATTGAGGTGAGGTATCACTTCATATGTGGGGTCATGGAGGATAAGTATGTTGACCTTGTCAAGATCTCCACTGATGAAAATCTTATAGATTTTCTCACAAAAAGCCTCACTAATGAGTGCTTTGCCTTCCTTAGGAAATTGATGGGCATTGGATGAGATGATGTTTTTTCTTGTCATGTTGTACATGTGTACATTTACTATCTTTTCTTTTTCTTTTCACTCCTCACTGGGGCAAATTCACCTTTCACTGGGAGGTTTTTGGGGGTAAAGGCGCCTCTACCTAGTCACATGTGTATTACTACAATGAGAGTACCCACTAGTCCACACTGTAGGTGGAAGGTGCCCATCAATGTCACTTTATTCTTTATTATTTTAGTGAGAGTTTGAATAAAGAAAGGTCCGGTCACACATTGTGACTATTGGAGTTTCTATTTGGTCTCTCTCTCTTTCTTACTCTTGGTCTTCCGCCATAGCTCTTCCAAGAAAGCTTCAATCCTTTTCACCTTTCACTTATTTAGGTTTGCTTTGCCATTAGTAGCCTTGAAAAGGACCACCTTATACATGAAGGCTATGGATTTTCTTACCATTATCAACCTATTTAGGATTTGCATCAATAGTTTTGCATTATCTTTATCTCCCTCTTTCACATTCTGACCTCTCATCATTGCTAATAAATTAGAAGCATTAGTGGCATGAACATGAATTGCTTCAATAAAACTTATGCCACTATCACTAGGTGGTTCTTCCATAATAGTCTTTCCTCTATACGAAATCTTCTTCGGTCCCATCATGGCTGTCTACTTCCTTACTAAAGGAAACTAATCTTGCTCTAGCAATTGTTGGCTAAGTGACCACACTTGCAACATATGCTACATTTAACATTGGGATAGTTTTGAGGGAAGTGTTGACTACCACACCACTTACAATTGAATCTTCATGGACCGGCCTCATCAAGAGTCCTAGTGTCCATCAAATTTTCTTGATACTTTAGGAAATTGACATCCACAATTTATTGAGATTATTCAGTGATCGTATCTGTATAATGCTTCCATCATATCATTGACTTCCTCTAAATATTGGATACAAATGATTCGTAACCACAATGGCATCAAGAACCATTCACACACTAGGTTTCATAATCTGCAAAGGGGTTTGTAGATATTGTTAACCCTCGGAATGAGACAAGATGCAAAGAGGATTAAGAAGGAGCATAAGAATATAGCTCGATGGAAAAAAAAAACCAATCAGTGTGCAACAAAAATTAAAATCAAGAATAGGGCACACAAGAGATATAGCGCATTTGAGCCCTTTGTAAAAGAGCGACAGGCTCCCTCCTATGCAAGTTGTAAATGAAAAGGCATATGTAAAGAAGCCATTAGAATAGAAAAAGAGTAGAAAAGAGGACCAAGGTCGGATGGCCAATCATGGAAATGGGTTGGATGCCCAAGGGTAAAAGGACATGTATAAAAGCCGAAATGTGAATGGATAAGCTCTTTTTTTTTGTGTGTGTAAACGAGCTCTCCTCTTATTCTTGCTCTCACTTTCTTCTTGTGCATGAGAGAGGGAGTGTGAAAGAGGGTGAGTGTGAGTGTATGAAAGTGAGGGACTGTGGAGAAGCTCTTCTTCTCTTCTTTCCTTCTCTATTCTCACACACGTGGCTATGGAGGTTGGAGCTACAATGATAGGATTCAAGGAAGAGGGCTACAATGATAGGATTCAATGGTAAGCTCACTACATCATTGTGCTACATTGTAAGGATTAAAAAAGAGGGCTACAATGACAGGATTCAATGGTAAGCTCACTACATCATTGTGCGAGAGCATGTATGACTATATGAGAGGTAGCCATTGCCATTCACTTGAAATTCTTGACATGATAAAAGCGGTTTGTAGGATTTCAATGGTTTCTAGTGATATCAATGATATTTTGGGTCCATTGTCACAGGACAAATGGATTCAAGTTGAGTGATTGTGTGCTCCAAATTGAGCAATAGAGTAGGAGTTCATCTCCGAAATGGTACTTTGTTTAGGTTGAAAGCGAGGGAGTTGGAAGTTGTTCGATCTCCTTTGTTGAATAGTTTAGATTTTGGAAGATTTACGATTCTTCATTAGATTAGTGATAGAATGTTTTCATTAGTAGGATACATCAAAGTTTGGAACATATAAAAAACAAAGAAAATATAATTTTTTGTAATAACCAGGAAGTAGGGAAGGAAGGAAAGACAAGAAAAGAGATTTTGAATCCCTTAGTAGGAAAATATGGAGTAAGGGAAGAAAGAGAGCATTAAAAGAAGAGAAAAGTGGAGGAAATATCTCATTTGAGCTTGTGAGAGATTGAGAAAAAGAGTAGTAGGTTGAGAGAGAGTAGTAGGTTAAGAGAGCAATAGTAGCAGAAATCCATTGTATCATCACTTGTGTGTTGAGATGGCAAGCTCAACATGTGCAAACATTGATGATGGATTGCCTAGCTAGATGGGTTCGCACATCTACACTGAGCACGTTGGTGGTCATTATGATTCTTATGTGGCCACTGAGTTATCACTTATTATATCTAGTTTGTTGTACCTACCTACAACTCGCCTAGTTATAACAATAGTCACATCATTGAGAAGCTCGACAAGAACAACTACTCTTCATGGAAGTTCCATGTCATGACTTTCTCATTGGAAAGGGCCTTTCTGAGTTCATTTCAAGTGAAGAAAATGAGCTAAAGCTGAGTATCACTGGTGAGTGCTACAGATGAATTAAAGGCGTGGAAATAATGGAATGCACAAGACAAAAAGGTGATGTATTGGCTATCTACAGTCCTTGATAATACTATGCTGGGATATATCGTGAATGCAGAAACTTAACACATTTCTTGGATACTTTTGGAGAATATGTTTTCAGTAAATACAAAGGCACAAAAGATTCAATTAAAGCAAGAGTTGAATACCTTAAAGAAAGGAAAAATATATGTTAATGAGTATGTTCTGAAACTGAAAAGCATTGCATGATGCAATGCCTAATGATGATGATTTGGTTTCATCCACTTTGGGTAGCCTTAAAGTGAGAAGGCTTAGAAATCATTTGTCACTTTTGTATATGTACGAAAGCCATTTCTAGATTTTGATGAATTGGTCTCTCTTATGATTATCAAAGAGATCAATATGCAAGGTGACTTATTTGAAAGAAATGGTGAATAAGTATAAGAATTTTACTTAAGTTCAAGAAGGGGACATGGAAGATCCTCTTCAAGAGGCTATGGTATGGGACATGCTAGTGATAACCAGCAAAGCAGGTTAAATCAAAAATTTGGTGAGATGTAGGTTTTAGGAGGCCGTGGAAACTTTAGAGGTAAAGTGATCTCTAGAGAAAGAGGTGGATGGAAAAATAGAGGTTCTGAAAATTTTGCTATTGCTTGCTATTCTTGTGGCAAAAAAAATCATATTACAATCCATTGTTATCCTAAGAAGGATGATATCCGCAATGGCAAATTGTAGCAAGGAAACTATGCATCATCTTCAGACAAAATGAAGATAAAAATGAGCATTTGTTTGTTATGCAACATATGATTATGTTATTACAAGAAAGGGGACATATGATAATGTATGGTATGTTGAATCAAGTGTATCTAATTATGTGCACATAGGTAATGTTTCATGCCACCCAATTTCACACATTAGACAGATTCTCTTGTCCTTGCATGATGGCCAGACAAAGAGTCCCACAAATGTATTACATGTGCTATCAAATTACAAAGAATTTAGTATCTACTGGCCAAATGGTAGAGCAAGGACTGTAGGTTCAATTTAATACGAAACATTGTTTTTAAAAGAATTTAATGATAAGTGTAGGTTGGTTGAAAAAGAAAGTAGAGTTAGCCGCATGTTTACTTTAGATACTAGAATTTCTACAATGAATACTACTATGTATACTGAAGAAAAAAGAGTGGTTGTAGACATTGAAATATAGCATAAATGTATTGGACATGCAAATATTCAAATGATAAATTTAATGTAGTTCAAAGAATTGGTTACAGGATAAATTTTATTAAGTGTGTGAAGTATGCCAATTTGGTATGCACATAAGATAACCCTTTCTACACGATAGAGATGTGAGAAAAAATGTACTGATGACATTGTGCATACAAATGTATGGGAGCCTCCATAGAATGTATCTCTTGGTAGCACCAAATACTTTATTACACTTATTGATGATTGCTCAAGGAAGCTATGGGTATACATTATGAAGGAAAATAGTGATGTATTTGAGTGCTTCAAATCTTTCAAGGTGGCTGTTGAAACAAAAACACGATTGAATGAGATCAAATAGAGGGGAAGAGTATCTCTCTAATGAGTTTAGTGGCTTCTTGAGGTCTCATGGGATAAAGAGGCAGTTCAATTGTAGGTATGCCCCACAACTAAATGAGATTGCATAAAGAAAAATAGACATATTGCAGTGGTTGCACGAGTAGGTGGCTTAAAAGAATCTACCAAAATATTTTTGTTCTGAAGCTGTTCGTATTGTTATCTATATTATGAACATAACTCCCACAACTATAGTACATGGGATGACCCCCAAAGAATGCTTTACAGGCAAGAAGGTTGATGTGTCACACTTGAAATTATTTTGTTTTATTTTATATGTTTCATGTGCTAGATGCGCTAAAAAAGAAGCTTGATCAAAAGATTGACTGTATTTTTATTGGATATTCCTGAGAGTAGAAAGGTGTAACGTGTCCACTAGTATCATCCAGGACACGTCTTAGCACTCCATCGAAAAGGATGTCTAGAAAGCTCTGCCCGGCACTCCCATGGAATGTTACGGGATTTGCGATCTAGGGCTTTCCGCATCTGCCATGTAGCGGAAGTATTCTGGCCATTTCCACTTAGGATCGACCGGAATTAGGGTTTTTCTAATTGGTCATTTCCTAACGGCAACTAGCGTTGGACCCAAGCGAACTACTTTACGCAGAAATGCCAGGTCCGAAGCAGATTCACGCTGCACTTGGTTCAAGGAGAATGGGAAATGAGAGGGATGCAAAGCTCAACCTCTCTGCCATAAGGCATAGTCCCATTCCATTCCCCTAAAACAGTGTAAATCGGATAAGACATAACTCTAGGTCAACGCTTTCATTGTTCGTGTCCTTTGATGATCATCTCGCTGTTCTTCGAGATTTGAGAAAAGTTCTCGGCCAACCGGGACCACCCAACCATAGGATGGACCCATGGCCCATCCTCCGCACTTTCCTCGGTTTGTTTTAGTTATATAATTATCTAACACATTAGTTGGACATGTAACAATTAGCTTCTTTAATTAAACCATTAAGCACTGGTTCCTTCACATAATCTTATCACGTGACATAGAAAAATAATATCAAATAAGTTCTTTTTTAACATATCATCATATTTATCTTTGAAATACAAGGAGTTTCGCCCGTAGGCTTGTCCATAATCCACCCGAAGGCTATCCAGCAATCCACAGGGATCACTATTCCAAGTTTCCGCCTGTAGACTAGTATGCGGGCCTCGAGATCCAATCCCGAGTCACGTTAGCCTCTTGTGCAGGACTCGAAAGGCAAGGGATTTACGGCCAGGGCCCCCCTGGCACCCAAGCGTCCTCCTGCTCCAAGTAGCGCTCAACGGAGAGACCTCTCGCGGTGGGTTCGGTCCAAGTTCTCGGCGCGGTCAACAATCCCCTTAATTAGGGTCAGGCAGGCAGTCGGGGGTAACTGAAGCTGCCACTCCCTCCAGGCCTTCAACCTGAAGTATAGATACTTATTTACTTTGTAATTCATTGGTCAAACAAGTCCAACAGTGCTCTAAAATCTCTAGCAAGCACAAACATTTCCATTGATCGATTTTTGTTGTTGGCAAACTGCTAAGGAAGGAATCTTTCCTTTCGAATGCATCTAACACTCGATCCGGGGTGTCTTGCAACTTGGCAAGATCCCTTATATTTTGGGTTAGGGTGTACCCTATTAACCCAACTTGATCAACCCTAAAGTTCATTGGATACTTCAGTTTTCTGGTTTTTAACCTTCCTTACTTAGAAGGATATCAAAGTATACATCCTCTTGCAAGATAACTTGCGTAAAGATCCGCCATCCTTGTTGCGAGAATTTAGCCTTTCTTCTTGTGAATCAATCACAAGACCATATGACTTCATACTTGCCGCGCAAGTCCTGTATCGTACTATGCGATTACGAAACAATTCGTTTCAGTTTCTTTAAGCTGACGTTGTTACCTAGGGTTTCCTAGCTTTATTATTTTCTTTTAAGAAACTCAGGGACAAACCCTAATTTCTTTTATGTTTACAATTTACTGACCCTACAATCAGGAAATGTGGGCAAGTATTTAAAGTATAAATGTTTCTTGGATTTTAATTCATTCCCAATGAATATTTCGCAGCATAGGTATTTCTATTAATTTGGTTAACTTTTAGAAGGAAATGTCAAGATCACCTCCGCACGATTTGTTATCTATGTGTCAATTGATTTTTCAATCCTAAACTTTATTGATTTGAGGTTAGGTAAATTCAATTAATCTTCCTTTTTCCTTGCGAACAAACTCATGCCAAATAAGCAATCTTTCCCTTGCTAAGTTATGCAGTTAGCAATGATAACTTCCTAGAGTTTAAGCATCGTAAGAAACCTTTCATGATTCGCACCTTCCATGATGATTTGTTGTAAAAAGAGTAGGGGTTAATAGTGTAAGATGCAGTTTTATACCTTCTAGGCTTAACCGAAGTACACTACTTTAGTGGGTAAATAATCTTGCTCATAATTCGTTTCAATGCATAGTGCTATTTGAAGGAAAACTATGTTTATACTTTATTTATTTTGCATGTTCAATTAAACTAAATTCCTTCGTCGTAAATAACTAGAACAAAATATATCTTATCCCTAACAATTCATCTTGCATGATTGAATTAAAACCGATATAAAATTAAGAAGGAAAAACCTAGGTTTGGGGTGAGATATCCACATGGATACCGGGAGATGACCCTCCCGCAGCTACTCCTTGGACTTTCTTAGGAGGCATCGCAATTGTAGTCCTTCGAATGTGGAAGTAGCTTAACACTCTTTCTCGGAATTCAACGTCACTCCCTTGCACGTCAATACTCTTCTTCTCTTTTTCGGGTAGAAAAAAAAAAAACCAAGTCCAAGGGTATTTTGGAAAGGCACGGAACAGTTAAGGGTTTAGCCACGGGGAGGAGTAATAAGACCTTTAAGGTCTTAGTTTCTTTGGGAGGGAAAGGTTTACAAAGCCTAAAGAAAAAGGCCCTATAGGGGTATATACACGGTGAAAAGGGTGTGTGTGTGTGTGGTTCCAAAAGGCGTAAGAAGAAGCCTTGGGAGAACTTTGGGCATGGGAGTGAAAGGTATAGGAAGGGGGATCTTGAAGGGATTTTTGGACACGGGGGAGGGGTGTGTGGACACGAGGTGAAAAGGCCTTAGGGGTTTCAAACCCAGGGGGGAAAAGATGAAGGGTAACACAAGGGGCGAAGGGAACATAAGGGGGATGAAAAGGGCTTAGGGGGATTTAAAAACCCCGGGGGGGGGGGGGGGGGGGGGGGGAGTGTTAAAAGGGAATACAAGGGGGGTGAAAGGGGGATTAATTATCCCCCCCTTAAGAAGCTTCTATGCTTCACATGGCAGAGGGGGGTTTCGACGCCTCGTTGCGATGGCCAGCAGGGCTGCGACGGCTGTAGGGGACGGCTCCCTCAGCAAAGTTCCTCTTCGTCCGCCTCTTACTCCTCACCTCAGCTCCTCCACGTCGAGTCTGGCAGCGTCCTCCTCCTTTCTTTCCTCTCCCCTCTCCCTTGGTTGGAGGGGGTTTTTAGAGGGAGAGGGAAGGAATTCCTCCCTGCCCTCTTGTTGCCCTGCATGGCACTTCCTCCAGAAGCTCCCATCGAGGAGCTTTCGACTCCTTTCTATTCCCCTCCCCTTCCAGCACAACAGTCGGCTGGGGAGGGGAATAATAAAATTTTTTGCGTTATCCTCAAAAAAATGCTACCTCATTATCCCTATTACTTAAAAGGGGGTTCATGTGTGAATTTCAACTTTTGATATATTACATTCTCTCCCCCTTAGAGGAATCGAGATGTCCTCATCTCGAGATAAACTGGGGGTATTGATGGTTGAGAGTGCCTTCATCTACCCAAGTGGCATCCTCTTCGGGATAATCTTTCCACTGGACGAGGCATTCTCTCACGGTTCTAGATCTTAATTTTCTCTCCGTAACATCTAAGATCCTATCAGGCCTTAGTTCAAGGACTCCTTGACTAGGCATTACAATTTGTTGATCGTCAAGTATATGGTTAGGATTAGGTACATATTTCTTCAATAGGCTGATATGGAATACATTATGAACTTTTAGGTTCTCAGGGAGTTGCAGTTTATAAGCATTTGGTCCTAGGCATTTCAGGATTTTGTATGGCCCACAATACCTTGGACTTAGCTTCTTGCAATCTCCTAAGGATAGAGAACTCTTTTTAGGGCGTACACGAATGAAGACCATGTTTCCTTCTTCGAAGACCCTTTCTTGACGCTTCAAATCTACGTATACCTTGTGTCTATCCTTGGCCGCTTGTATATCCTGTCTTATTGACTTTATTTGATCATCCATGTCTTCCAACATCTGTCTTGAAGCTTCAACCCTTAAGGTTGGATCTGAAAAGTTTAGGGGACCTCGAAAGTCATGACCATACAATGCTTGGAAAGGGGTCATCTGAATGCTCTGCTGGTAAGAAGCATTGTAGGCAAATTCAACCAAAGGCAAGTATTGAATCCACCTCCTCGGCTCACGACAACACTATGCCCTAAGTATATCCTCAATGACTTGATTTAATCGTTCTATTTGGCCATTGGTTTGGGGATGGTAAGTGGTGCTAAAACAAAGTTGAGTCCCAATAGCTTCAAAGATAGCTCTCTAGAAGTGTGATGTGAAAAGAGAATCGCGATTACTAATGATTCTTCTCGGTAAACCATGTAGCTTGAATACTTCCTTGATAAACAATCTTGCAATGTCTGAGGATTTATAGTTTGTCTTTATTGGAATAAGGTGTGCAACCTTAGTAAGCATGTCAACCACAACCATGATGGAGTTGTATCCTCCTTGGACTTGGGGTATGCCTACAAAAAAATCCATACTGATGAATTCCCATTTCATTTGGGGAATGTCAAGCGGTTGCAGTTTCCCTGGCATCATGACATGTTCGGCTTTCATACGTTGGCAAGACAAACACTCAGTGACATATTTGAGAACGTCACCTTTGAACCTCTCCCAATGGTAGCTCTTCCTAACTACATTAAGAGTCTTAGCATAACCAAGATGTCCTGCGAAAGGAGAATCATGAGCTTCCCACAATATCTTCTGCTTAAGTGATTGGCTTGCTGGTATACATAGCCTTGTTCTATAGTAGACAAGTCCACTATTAATGGAAAATTCTTGATACTTAGCCTACAACATTTGGTTCTGATCCTTGATAGAGATCTCCTTTAGCATTGATTGGTAGGCCAAATCATGGCATGCTTCCTCTCTAGCTAACTCAAGTATACGGTTGTTTGGCATAGATACTTTTGTAGCTAGAGATCTGGCCGTTGATGGATTCTGCAAGATTAGGGAATTTAGGAATGCCTTGCGACTAAGTGTATCGGCAACTACATTCTCTTTCCCTGGTTGGTACTTGATTTCAAAGTCATATTCCTCCAACAATTCAATCCACCGACGTTGCCTCATGTTGAGCTCGTTCTCGATAAAGATCCATTTGAGACTCTTATGGTCGGTTACTAGAGTAAACTTGTTACCCAACAGGTAGTGTCTCCAAAGCTTTAGAGCATGGATGACAACTAGTAATTCCAGATCATGCGTAGCATAATTCCTTTCATGACTCTTCAATTTCCTTGAAAATTACGCTACTGTATGACCTTCCTGCATAAGTACACACCTCAAGGCAAGAATGCTAGCATCAGTTACTACCTCGAACTCCTTATTGAGGTCTGGAAGTTTTAGAATAGGTGCTGATACCAAACTTTGCTTCAATCTGTCGAAGCTATTTTGTTCAGGAGTTGACCATGCAATGGAAGTTTGCTTCTTCAGTAAATCCATCAGAGGTGCTGCAATCAAAGCATAGTTTTTGATGAAGACCCTATACCATCCTGTTAATCCAAGAAAACTATGTATCTCTTTGACGTATACTGGTGTTGGCCACTCAAGCACATCTCTGACCTTGGCTGGGTCCACTGAGATTCCTTCTACTGATACTATGAATCCCAGATATTCAATCTGACGCTTGAAGAATGCACACTTCTTCATTTTAGCATACAGATTATGTGAGCTCATTGTCTCAAGGACAATCCAAAGTTGAGGTTCATGATATTCTTCCCGTTTAGAATAGACTAAAGTGTCATCGAAGAAGACAAGTACGAAATCATCAAGATATGGCCTAAAGATATCTTGCATTAACCTATTGAAGGTGGCAGGTGCATTCGTAAGCCTAAATGACATAACCAAGAACTCAAAGTGCCCATATCTTGTATTGAAGGCCGTCTTTGGGATATCTTCTTCCTTGATCCTTATCTGCTAGTAACCTGAACTATTGACTGATTTTATTGTTTTTGAGGACTGAATGATTGATTTTTGATGGATTTAGAGTGATGTATGGTTGTTAAAGGAAGTATTTGAGAGTGTTTTGGATGATATTGATTATGTTTTGGAAGTTCATGATGATTCTCAGTGGAGATATGAAGCTCTGAGATGTTCTGATAGGTTCTGATTGGTTCTGTATACCTTCCATATAGCTTTTGTTTTGTTTTGATTGTCTTCTGTATGAAGCATGTTGAGGCACTGCGAGAAGAATGGGTTCCAAAGGAAAGGATACCCTAATCTTCCGATGACTTACCGATTCCTAAAGATCCATGACCCGAAACCATACTATTATCCAGTTCCCTTAGATAAATAAAATACAACATTATTCTCCCCAAACTAAATGTAAATAGTTGCTCTATCATCTCAGGAAATGTTGTACTCCGAAAGGGCTAGACCCATATAAATGGAATAAGACATCTTTTTATCAATGTCTGTTTTGTTGATGAGAATTGATAAAAAGTTAAGTGGCTAGATTGCTTGATTGATTAGCTGAAATGGAGATGAAATATAAATCATAACGATTAACGAGTAATAATGTTAAGAAACCTTTATCCAGGCACAACCCTAGGTACAAATTCCTAGTTCGCCTCCTACATCAAGTATTGCCGTAATCCAGGAGAAGAAGTTTCTTCTCAATCAGATTAAGCCGCCTAAATTTGACGGGAAAGGCAGGTCTGTCCAAGAAGATGCTGAAATTTGGATAGAGTCTATGGAGGATTACTTTGAAGCATTCGGTACTATACCCGCCAACCAGGCTATGCTCACCAAGCTGAAGCTCACCGGCGAAGCTAGGCTTTGGTGGATGCAATGGTGCAGAGATCAAGGCATCGCGGAAGGATCCGTTATCTGGGAAAAATTGAAGAAAACTGTGTAGGGAAGATACTTACCACCTGCATATCGCATGCAGAAAATGAGTTGGTTCTACGAGTTGAAACAACTGGGACTCACTCTTGATGCATACTACTCTAAATTCGTCTCACTTCTTAAGTATGCACCACAGATGGATATGACACAGCAGGTGCCAAAATTTTGTGCTGGTTTAAATCCACCAGTGAATACCCGACTCAAATCTATGCGCCCATCAGATCTTCAGGAGGCACTCATTCGAGCTGTGCCTATAATTTAGGAGATGCAGGCTAGGCCAAGAGGTAACAAAACTTGGTCTTATAATGACCCAAACAGAGGAGCATATAGGCCTCAAATGAAGAGAGTTCAAGGTCAGAATCGGGGACAAAGAAAGAAAGAAAGGACTAATAATGTCAACAACTTTGTCCCTACCCAAAGCAATGGCCGAAACCTTCGATGTTTCCATTGCAACGAGCCTGATAATTTCAAGAGGCAATGTCCCAAGCTTGGAGGAGGACATCGCCAAGGAGCCACTACCCAGGGAAGAGGAAGAACCGCCTGCATTGCTAATAGGGAAATGTGCGAAGAAAAAGATCCGACCATGGAAGCTGAGATTGAAAGGGCGATAGTTCATGCCGCTCTTCACAAGAAAGGGCTGAATCGCCAGTTCTCGGTGATTCAGTCACCGTCGGACTATCAATGTAAAGGTTTCAAGACCTTGATTGATTATGGCAGTACACATTCCTTTATCTCACCAGCTTGTGCAAGAAGATTAGGAATAGCCACAGTAGAAGCACCTACCTTGCTTCTGGAATTAGCAAATGGTCATGAGGTCACTTGTACCAGGCAAACTGCTAAGGTGGAATTCTTTCTGGGAGGAAATACAACTTCCGTCAAATTCAGAGTCATGAACTTAGGTATCCATGAGTGTCTACTCGGAATGGATTGGCTTAAACCTAATGACGCCCACATTCATTGTGGAAAGGGCCAAATTTCCTTTCGGAACTCTGAAGGGTATTTAGTCACAACTCAAGGTGAGGCTGGAATGCCAAAAATTCAACTAGCCAAAGCATCTCGGATTATAAAGGGAGTCAGAAAGGGACTACCCGTCTACTTAATTAAACTCAATAAGTTAGATAAGAGAAGTGGATCATGAGATCAAGCTAGTGCCAGGAGCTGCGCCAATTGCAAAGAGACATTATAGAATGTCCATCCTGGAAGCAATTGAGCTGAAGAAACAACTCAAGCAACTGCTAGATCAGAGCTACATCCGTCCTAGCAGTTCACCATGGGGAGCTCCAGTACTATTCTAAAAAAAGAAAGATGGAACGCTTCGACTGTGTATTGATTACAAAGGGTTGAATCAATCAACTATTAAAAACAAGTACCCTATTCCTAGAATAGATGAGCTTCTTGATCATCTTCAAGGTGTGAAGATCTTTTCCAAGATTGATCTCAGGTCTGGTTACTATCAGATAAGGATCAAGGAAGAAGATATCCCAAAGATGGCCTTCAACACAAGATATGGACACTTTGAGTTTCTAGTTATGTCATTCGGGCTTACAAATGCGCCTGCCATCTTCAACAGGTTAATGCAGGATATTTTTAGGCCATATCTTGTTGACTTCGTGCTAGTCTTCTTCGACGACACTTTAGTATATTCTAAACAAGAGAAAGATCATGAACCCCAACTTTGGATTGTCCTTGAGACAATGAGGTCACACAAGTTGTATGCTAAGATGAAGAAATGCGCATTCTTCAAACGTCAAATTGAATATCTGAAATTCATCATATCAACGGAAGGAATCTCAGTGGATCCGACCAAAATCAGGACCAAAATCAGAGATGTGCTAGAATGGCCAATACCAACAACTGTCAAAGAAATACGTAGTTTTCTTGGATTGACAGGATGGTATAGGGTCTTCATTAAAAACTACGCTTTGATAGCTGTACCTTTGACGGATTTATTAAAGAAGCAAATATCTATTGCATGGTCAACTGCCGAACAAACTAGCTTTGATAGATTGAAGAGAAGTTTGGTATAAGCACCTATCCTAAAACTTCGAGACCTGAGTAAGGAGTTAGAGGTAGTAAGTGATGCTAGCAAGCTTGCCTTATGTGTGCTCATGCACGAAGGTCATCCTGTAGCATACTCTTCAAGGAATTTGAAGAGCCATGAGAAGAATTATGCTACCCATGATCTAGAATTGTTAGTTGTCATCCCTGCTCTAAAGCTTTGGAGACACTACCTGTTGGGTAACAAGTTTACAACAGTGATTGATCATAAAAGTCTCAAGTGGATCTTTACCTAGAACGAGCTCAAAATGAGGCAACGTCGGTGGATTGAAGTGCTGGAGGAGTATGACTTTGAAATCAAGTACCGGCCTAGAAAGGAGAATGTAGTTGCCAATACACTTAGTCGCAAAGCATTCCTTAATTCTCTAATCTTGTAAAACCCATCAACAACTAGATCTCTAGCAACAAAGGTGTCCATGCCAAACAACCCAATACTTGAGCTAGCTAGAGAGGAAACATGCCATGATCCAGTCTATCAAAAGATGCTAAGCGAGATCCCTATCAAGGACCAGGACCAAAAGCTACAGGCTAAGTATCATGAATTCTCTATCAATAGTGGACTCGTCTACTATAGAACGAGAGTATGTATACTAGCAAGCCAGTCACTTAAGCAAAAGATATTGTGGGAAGCTCATGATTCCCCTTTCTCAGGACATCCTGGCTATGCTAAGGTTTTCAATGTAGTTAGGAAAAGCTACTTTTGGGAAAGGCTTAAAGGTGACGTTCTCAAATATGTCACTGAGTGTTTGTCTTTTCAATGTATCAAAGCCAAACATGTTAAAATGCCAGGGAAGTTGCAACCACTTGAAATTCTCCAAATGAAATGGGAATTCATCAGTATGGACTTTGTTGTTGGCCGACCCCAAGTTCAGGGAGGATACAACTCCATCAAGGTTGTGGTTGACATGCTTACTAAGGTTGCACACCTTATTCTAGTAAAGAAAAACTATAAAGCCTCAGAAATTGCAAGGTTTTTTATCAAGGAGATATTCAAGCTACATGGGTTACCCAGAAGAATCATTAGTGATCGTGATTCTCTCTTTAAATCACACTTCTGAAGAGCTATCTTTGAAGCCATTGGGACTAAACTCTGTTTTAGCACAGCTTACCATCCCCAAAATGATGGCCAAACGGAGCAAGTCAATCAAGTTATCGAGGATATGATTAGGGCACACTGCTGTCGTGAGCCAAAAAGGTGGATTCAATACTTGCCCTTGGTTGAGTTTGCCTACAACGCTTCTTACCAACAAAGCATTCAGATGACCCCTTTTCAAGCATTGTATGGTCATGACTATCGTAGTTCCCTAAATTTCTCAGACCCAACCTTGAGGCTTGAAGCTTCTAGGCAGATGTTGGAAGAGATGGATGACCAAGTAAAGTCAATAAAATAGGACATCCAAGCCACCAAGGATAGACAGAAGGCATACGCGGATTTGAAGCATCAAGATAGAATCTTCGAAGAAGGAGACATGGTCTTCATTCCCGTATGCCCAAAGAAGAGTTCCCTATCCTTAGGAGATTGCAAGAAGCTAATTCCAAGGTATTGTAGACCATACAAGATCCTCAAGTGCCTAGGACCTAATGCTTATAGACTGCAACTCCCTGAGAACCTAAAGGTTCATAATGTATTCCATATCAGCCAATTGAAGAAGTATGTACCTAATCCTAGCCATGTACTTGATGACCAACAAGTTGTAATGCCTAGCCAAGGAGTCCTTGAGCTACGGCCTGACAGGATCTTAGATGTTAGGGAGAGACAGCTGAGATCCAGAACCTTGAGAGAATGCCTCATCCAATGGAAAGATTATCCTGAGGAGGATGCCACTTGGATAGATGAAAGCACTCTCAACCATCAATATCCCCAGTTTATCTCGAGATGAGGACATCTCGATTCCTCCAAAGGGGAGAGAATGTAATATTTCTACTGAAAAATATTACTAGCCCGTGTGAGACTCATGCAAGGAAATTCCAACATCAAAGTTAGGGACGGTGCAAACTTTAACACGACGTATCGTGATCTCCATTGGCAGAATCGAGACTTAGGTTTAAAGAAACCCGCATATTTTCATGTGAACCTCCTCTTGGGAGGAGGTCAAGGAGATAATTGAGAAGATTAATGGCAAATTTTTTCAATCCTTCTTTCCCCCCCAGCCAAAGGCTGTGCTGGAGGAGGGGGAGTAAGGCGGGGGTGCGTAAGCTTGCTTGCTCGAGGTCATGGGGGGGAGAATGGCCATGCATTTGGCCGTGTGGGAGGCAGAGGTCTCCTCTCCCTACCCTATAAAAACCCCTTGTGGGGGGGAAAGTAAAAGAAGGGAAGAGTTGTAATGCCGCGAGTCTGAGAGAGAGAAGAGAGTAACATCTCCTTTGTGTGCACCGTGAGGGGGGGAGAAATTCCACAGAAGAGCTGCCAGTTGCTGTCGCGCTACCGTTGTTCGACTTCTGCCCGCGCCAACAAACGTCACTGAAAATTGACTCTTCTTCCTCCACGTGGTGGATTTTTGTGGGCCACAAAAGCTTCCAAGAAGCTTCTTGGGAAGCTTCTAAGGGCCCCTTAGAAAGCCCCCTTTCCTGTGGGCTTTCATAAGCCCCTTCCAAGTGGGTTTTATAAAACCCCCCCCCCCCCCCCCCCCGCGGATTTAAGCACCCATTCCCATGGGGTTCCACCCAAGTCCCCTTTCTCCTTGCAATTTCCACCAAAGTCCCCTTTCTCCTTTCAATTTCCACCCAAGTCCCCTTTAAGCTCGACTTACTCCAAGAATTAAACCCTTTTTCCCCCCTTGGTTTCCCCAAAAGACACCATAGCTAGGTTTTTCAAAGCCTTCCCCTTAGCATTTCCACAAAGCCATTTCTGTGGATTTCCCCCACACAAGTTCTTTAAAGGCTCCCATGACATTCCGACTCAAGCCGTATTAGCAAGTTTTAAACCCTCTTTTCATTGGTTCTCCTCAAGTTCACTCTAACCGTTGGATTCAAAAACTATCTTTCCTATTGCAACTCCCACAAGCCTATAAGGTCTTCCAAAGACCAAGTCCACAAGACGAAGCATCAGTCAAGGAAGCCAATTCTCAAAGGGAATTGTGTGTGCGAGGGAGATGGGCCAAGATCATAAGTCTGCGGCCAAGGCAAGAAGGTCGAATACGCGATGGCTCCTAAAAAGGCACAAGGCGCAACTGTAGGAGAATCATCACTTAACATCCATGTGGACATTTCACAAAAAATCCACGTTTTCTTCCTAATTTTGATTTATGTTGTAATATTACAATTGTGCATGTATCATTTATAGAATTAGGATGCACTTTTTCGATTGAAATACTTTGGCTAATTTAAAGAAAATAGCTCACGATTGAAAAATTCAATCATTGGTATTTTTTTTCAATGAAATGAACAAGAAAAGAGCATAAGATCTCTATGCATTCTTAGCAAGTGGTTTTTATGCATTGCAAAATAATGAATTTAGATCAACTAATGATCATCTTTACAAGTCGAACTTATTGTAGTACACTTCGATTATGTATGGAAAGAATAAATCACATGTCACATTATTAGATATCTTTTCTTCGCAATGTTTCATTAAAGAAGGTTGCTAATAACCGTAGGAATTTGCAAGGCATGGAAATGATTCTAGGGCTGCATGAAGTAGATTAATCTCTAGGAAATTGACATAAATCTCAATCAATTACGTAAGTAGTTACGAAAGGTTGTGTAAATTCAGCATGCGAATAATTCATTCAGAAATGAAACTAGGAAAAGGATGCATGGTTCGTTTTAAACATAAAACCCTAAAGCTTAGTAGCATGAATCTTGATTGCATGTTATAGAAGGATCAATAGGAATTAGGCCATCACTTACCATATGCTTTGATCTTAACCAAAAAATTTATGGTTTATAAATCTAATCATACATAGGCAATGAATCATGTGATTATAAGAAAGGTATCGTAATCATTTTCATGAGTAGACAAGTAAATTGGTTTACCCTAAAACACCTAAAACCGAGAAGGAATCGCTTAGGAAGGGTTAAATCGAGGTAACATACCCCAAGTGCTAGCTAGGGTTTAGCACCTTGCGGATGTGACCTAGTCGCACTTATTGCCAAGTTGAAACTCTCATACCCTAAAAACCTATCCACATTCACGGAATGCAGGGACAATAAGACATACTTGCGAGAAATGATCTAGGTTTTCTACCCTAAGGATCGCTTGCTAAAAAGATGAAACTCGGTTTGAATTGGAATCCTAGGACCAACAATGTCGGCCTAGTGCAATTAGCAATGGATTGGTTATGAAGACACCCTAACCCTATTTCCTATCTAATCATGATTCCATGATTAGAAGACACTATTTGATGGGTAAAATAGTCCCATGGATTAGGTGCGACACTTGTGCAACAAGTTGCAAAGTCGCATGATCTTGTGATTTGATCGCAAGGGAATGGCCAATTCCTCGGAATGATATTGGAAGATCCTTGCGCAAGTTTATCTTGCAAGAGGATGAGTATTCATCCTAAGATAGCACATTTCTTAGGAAAAAAGACCAAGATAAGGGGATTAGATAATTGCTTGGAAGAAAAAGATGAATCAGTAATTTGGAATAACATAGTTATTGCTAATAGAACTTAAGGTATTGGTTAAGTTGGGTTAATAGGGTACGACCCTAACCCAAGGATATAAGGGCTAATAAACAAACCCTTGGGGATCTTGCCAAGTCGCAATTGATCCTGGATCGAGTGCTGGACACATTTGGAGAGAAGATTCACTCCTTAGCAGTTGGCCAAAAATAACGACCACTGGAAATGATTGTGCTTGTAACAATTTAGAGAGCACTGTTTGCTTTGTTTGCTCAAGGAATTAAAGGATGAAAAGATATCTAATGCTTCAGGTTGAAGGCCTGAAGAGAGAGGCAACCTCAGTTACCCCTCGACTATCTGCCTGACTCTAACCAAGGGGGTTGTTAACCGCGCCATGAAGGTGGACCGAACCTAGCGCAAGAGGTCTCTCCATTGAGTGCTACTATGAGCAGGAGGACGCTTGGGTGCCAGGGCGGGCTTTGGCCATAAATTCCTCGCCTTCCGGGCCCTACACAAGAGGCCAACCTGACTCGGGATTGGATCTCGAGGCCGGCATACTAGTCTACGGGCGGAATCTTGAATTGGTGATCCCTGTGGATTGCTGGATAGCCTTCAGGTGGATTATGGATAAGCCTATGAGCTGGACTTTATAAATGTATTCCAAAGATAAATATGATAACCTATTGACAAGGAACTTGTTTTGACACGGTGTTTCTATGTCAAGTGCTAAGATTATGCGAAGGAACCAGTGCCTAATGGACTAACTAAGGAAGCTACTTGATGCATGTCCAACTAAATGTGGTAGGTAATTAGACAACTAAAACAACCTGAGGAAAGTGCGGTGGATGTGGCCATGGGTCCATCCTACGGATGGGTGGTCCCGGTTGGCCGAGAACTTTTCTCAATCATGATGGACAGCAAGAAGATTGTTTCAAAGGAAATGAATAGCAAGGGCGCTGACCTAGAGTTTAAGTTATAATAATCCTGATTTATGTTGTTTTAGGGAAACGAAATGGGACTATGCCTTATGGTAGAGAGGTTGAGCTTTGCATCCCTCTCATTTCCCATTCTCCTTGAACCAAGTGCAACGTGAATCCACTTCGGCCTTAGCATTTTTGCGTAAAGTAGTTCGCCCGGGGTTCGACGCCTGTTGTCATTTAGGAAATGACCATTAGGGAAAACCCTGATTCAGGTCAGTCCTAAGTGGGAACGGCCAGAATACTTCCGCTACGTGGCAAACATGGAAAGTTCTAGATCGCAAACCCCATGACATTCCGTGGGAGTGCCGGGCGGAGCTTTCTAGATCTCCTTTCCGATGGACTACTAAGACGTGTCCTGAAGGGAAATAGGTGGACACGTTACAGGACATTTGGGGTACGTATTGTGAAAGAGAGAGACAAATGGTATTAGGAGATGGTGATCAACATATGATAATAGTTGAAAAAAATAAAGAGTAAAAAAAACTAGCAACTATATAAAAATAGATGTGTAGCATGCATTCCCATTAAGAATATCGTAATCACGAAAAACTATCAACTTTTTAAATAGCTCCAAATAGTTGTTCTATGCTGAACCACTTTCATGTTCTTTGGAAATCCAATTTTTCAAAAAAATTAATTTCTACTGGAAATTTGTTCCACACCTTTTATTCTACTATTTTACAATATTGGCAAGGTCCCATTGAGTTTTGATATCATATACACATGTTATTTTAGATATAGTAAAATAGAACTTAAGCCACGTAATTGACTTACAACCGCATTTGTGGCAAATTATAAGACTAGTCTTAATATCAATATGAATAATCAAATAGACAAGTTTGAAATAAATTATTGAACACCATCTATAATCTCTTTTGGGACAAACTGGCAAGAAGATGCGTGCATGGAGATCATTATGCATAAATTTATTGCAATGCATAAATTCAATAGTGTGCATGAGGCCATTAATAATGACCCATATGTTGGCTTGTAATTCCCCTTGTGTGTTGCATCTCCTCTCATTCAGTTTAAACATTGTTGCAAAACACAACTATTCCAATACTTGAAGATGAGCTGCAATTGTCACTCGCATTGCGAGCCACACCTAGTGTGGAAATAATGCCCAAGTGCAAAAATGGAATGCATGTAGCCTTTTTCAGTGCTACAATCTCAATGCTCATCCCATGCTCATGTACTTTTAAACATTTTCCTAGATAAACCTCATCTAGATAGGCTTTGTCATTGAATTTAATCTTTCAAACAAATGTAGATGTTCCATGTCCCAAAAATGGCTCAAGAAAAAATGAAATAGTGAAGGGCTATATTATGTACAAGGAGGAGGAATCATATAATTTCTCCCTCTCACTATATGTGTGTGTGTGTGTGTGTGTGTGTGTGTGTGTACATATGAGTGTGTGACTATGAGTGGATGTCTACATTTTTGTGGTCCATAGCATCTATGTGCATGAGTGAGTGATTATGATGTGCATGCTCATGGACTCTTTTTACCACTATGAGAAAGGCTCTTATAAATCTAGTATATATATGGTTTCTTGCTAGTATGACCTACACACCTAGCTAGGAAGCACACGACTAGGAACTATAAATATCCTTTAAAGAACTTCATAAAAATTATGTTGATTTTCGTGTGTTAGTTTTATTAGTACAATTTCAAATGCCATGTGAGCCTTGGGGAATGAAAATATTATGTGTTTGGTCCCTTCTTGAGAATATTGACACATTCAAAACTTTGAGGAGCTTGGAAAAGAAGGGTTTGATGGAAAAAATTGCAAAATATTTTTACTCAAGAACTTACTCTTGAGAAAATGTCTAGCATAGGACACATTGTTTATGAATGTTTGTTTGTAGGAGAATAAAGTGAAGTTTTAGTTAAGCGTTATTAAGGCTAATATGAAATAAAAATATTGGCATACGTACATGATGATGGTTGGGACATTGGGTACTTCAAGGAGGCCTAAAACTAGCAAGTGATTTGATCGAAAACAAATTTACCAAGTAGTCTTGAGCATTGCCAATTGTGTCATGAGCTAGGAATGGGCATGAAAGCCATGTGTTGTACATGCGTTGTTAATAGGTGCATAATTTGAGAGAAAATACATAGATCATGAAGACTAAAATGAGCACTAAGAATACAACATAAAGCTTTTTTTAATGGGTAGGAATCCTTTATTCTGCATCACAATTCCCATCCTTTATAGTACTCCTTTTGTGATTTAAACTAGGATAATTAAAGCTATTGACTTGATCGATTCATTAACTATCATTCCTTCTCTTCTTCCTTCAACATCATGTGAAGGCTTAAAAGATTCATGGGACTAGAGCCACATGCACTATGGAGGAATAAATTTTCTACAAAGTTCAAGAATAAAATGCCATTTTGCAAATTCAGAAGAAGATACAACCTTCCAACATGAGCTACTATATTATCATATTTTTCTTTTAATTTAAATCTTCGTAAAGTTGGTGTATGGTTGATTTATGGGATTCTCACCTACATTTAGATTGGTTAATCAAAAAAGTTTTGTTCAATCCAACAAAGCTAGGAAGACGGAAGGGAAGGTAGCTAAATCTTCTAATGATTTCACACTACTCAAGATGATGATGTTTTTAAGTTGAAAGGATAAAGATAGAAGGTTGTTTGTCTTAGTAACTATTGTTGAGGGGAGGGTCTCTATTAAGCTTGAAAACAACACTAATGAAGTATGTCCCTAAAGATTTGATGTGTCAACTTCAAGGTCTTGTTTACCTTGACCGTGTAGGCTTGTCATGAGTCTTGTATCATGGAATTCCAAATTCTTTTTACAATAATCCATGTACTTGATTTTATGTATTGAATCTTGAGTTCGACCGATTCACGTGGCAAGAATGCCCTTTGAAATGATATTGGAATGCACTATTTATGTGATCATTTTATAGTGATAAAAACCCTACAACCACAAGATCATGTTTTAGTCCCTAACACATTCACACATGTGATCATCAATGTATTACCTTGCATTGAAGAGATCCATGTGTGATGCAAACTTGGTATGTTGGAAACAATACAACATTTGTTTTTATGCTTCTCAATAGATAGTTGTAACAGATGGCTCTCTATTTAAACTTGGCTTTGTCTCCTACAATCTAAGCTATGATACTTTATAGGATGTAAACAAACCTAGTGGGGCAATAATGCCCAAGTGCTTAAATGGAATGCATGTAGCCTTTTTCAGTGCTACAATCTCAATGCTCATTCCATACTCATGTAGTTTTAAACATTTTCCTACATAAACCTCATTTGGTGAGGCTTTGTCATTAAGTTTCATCTTTCAAACATATGTAGATGTTCCATCTCCCAAACATGGCTCAAGAAAAAAACAAATAGTGGAAGGTTATATTATGTGTACAAGGGAGAGGCATCATATGATTCTATTGGAGCTCTTTCATGCATCTTTCATTCTCTCTTACATGCCTCTTAGAGATACATTGTCACTATATGGCTCCATTCGTGCATCTCTATATGAGTAGGCTTTTGATTGTGCATTTTCTATGTACATCTATAGGAATTGATGCAATGCTTGCATCGTCTCTTAAAAATTTGGCTATTATAACATGTTATTGGGCAATATATTTGATAAAACCAAAACTTGACCCATGATATGCCTAATTTCACCATATCACGTGTTAAATGTTTGAACTCTTTATCTAGATGCTCTGATGGGACACCCCTTGAAAGCAATTAAATGCATGTGTTCAAACATCAATATTGAATTGGTCATATGTGCCCTTCTATTGTCAAAGACTACTTGAAGGTGATGCACATTGAATTTGTACAAATACTAGCTTACAATTTCACCAATATATTTTCTTTGACTTTTTGAGATGAAAATGTCATCACTTCTCATTTCTAAAATGAAAAAATAAAAACTCAAGTGAATAAGAACATGATTATCTAATTTATGTGATGTAAAATAAAATTACAAAAATCAAATCATGTTCAAACCATTGTTCACTGAAAATGTTTAGATGTGCTAAAATGCACCTATTTTCCAACACATTCAAAGGAAAAAATTGTAATGTTCATATGCTCGTGATATCAAGTCAAAGGAAATATATTTTTTGTATTGTGAGTGTGATGGCAAGCCTAAACACAAAAAAAATACAACAATCTCTTTAATTCATTCATGCATCATGAAGAAAGTCTCTAAGGCATGTAGAAACAAATGGTTAATTATTTTCATTATTGAAGTGTGAGTGTAAGTCCCCCAAACACTAGCAATAGAAACTTGAAGAAATTCTTGTCTTTACTATAAGAGGGAGTATAAATCTCTAATATAACAAAACAAAATTGATTAATCTCATTATTTGAGTTCTACAGTGTGAGGAAAAACTCCAACACATAGAATGGGAGACTAAATTAAAAAACACTTCTATCATGAAATTTGAGCTCTTAACCATGTGGCAAGTCTCTAACACATAGAAAATGGTAGACTCAATTTGGGGGGAAGGGCAAAAAGAGAGCTTTTTTGGGCAACCTGCATTTCTTGTTCCACATAGTCCACTTATTCCACCCCTAGATATTTGCACCTCCACCACTACCACCACCACCACCATGACTTCCTCCACCACCACTGCCGTTGCTACTACCACCACCACCATAGCTACCTCCACCACTACTACCACCGTCTTTGCTACCACCACCAGCACCAGCACCACTACCACCTCCATCACCACTACCACTATCCTCATAACCTCCAGGAGCCACCACTACCTTAACTCTATGTACCTCTCTCTCTCTCTCTCTCTCTCTCTCTCTCTCTCTCACCTCTGCTTCTCGATTTGTCAGTTTCTCTTTATGTTTATTTTCTCTTTTTTTCTTTCTAATACACTTAATCAAACATCACTCTATCTTGTGTAAGTGATTCTTTCTCTCTAGCACATAACATGCAGATATTCATGCAATCACCCCAAAATGGTACACCATGGCCCACCTAACTCTCTCTCTCTCTCTCTCTCTCTCTCTCTCTCTCTCTCTCTATCTATCTATCTATCTATCTATCTATCTATCTCTCAGATTGCTCCATGTCTTTACTCTCTCTTAGTTTCTCTTTGTACATGTAATTTCTCCCTCTCACTCTACATTCTCTATCTCTCACGCCTATACATACATATATGCATATAAATCTCAGTCACTCACTCACTCATCATGTTTGTCTCCCTCTCTCTCTCAGACATTCTCTCTCTCATGCATACGATTAGCCCACATTGTATAATAATGCCTCATATCAAATTATGATATGTGCTATAATAAATACTTCTCTGTAACGTGTCCACTAGAATCATCCAGGGCACGTCTTAGCAGTCCATCGGAAAGGATGTCTAGAAAGCTCCGCCCGGCACTCCCATGGAATGTTACGGGTTTTGCAATCTAGGTCTTCCCGTGTTTGCCACGTAGCGGAAGTATCCTGGCCGTCCCCACTTAGGATCGACTGGAATTTGGGTTTTCCTGTTTGGTCATTAACTAGCAGCAACTAGCGTCAGACCCGAGCGAACTACTTTACGCAGAAACGCCAGGTCCGAAGCGGATTCACGCTGCACTTGGTTCAAGGAGAATGGGAAACGAGAGGGATGCAAGGCTCGACCTCTCTACCATAAGGCATAGTCCCATTCCGTTCCCCTAAAACAGCGTGAATCGGGTAATAGGTAATTCTAAGTCATCGTTCTCATTATTTGTTTTGGTAATGATGATCATCCCTCTGTTCGTCGAAGATTTTTGAGAAAAGTTCCCGGCTAACCGGGACCACCCATCCATAGGACGGACCCATGGTCCATCCTCCGCACTTTCCTCGGTTTATTTTAGTTATGTAATTACCTAACACATTAATTTGACATATAACAAACAGCTTCTTTGATTATCCCTGTTAA
Source organism: Lygodium microphyllum (assembly GCF_053477565.2). Lineage (NCBI taxonomy): Eukaryota > Viridiplantae > Streptophyta > Polypodiopsida > Schizaeales > Lygodiaceae > Lygodium > Lygodium microphyllum. The sequence continues at coordinate 116,796,087 of NC_141161.1, read as the reverse complement.
GCACTGGTTCCTTCACGTAATCTTATCATGTGACATAGAAAAACAATGTCAAACAATTTCTTTATTATCATTTTATCCTTTTATATTTGAAATACAAGGAGTTCCGCCCGTAGGCTTGTTCATAATCCGCCCGAAGGCTATCCATTAATCCACCAGGGATCACTATTCCAAGCTTCTGCCCGTAGACTAGTATGCGGGCCTCGGGATCCAATCCCGAGTCACGTTAGCCTCTTGTGCAGGACCCGGAAGGCGAGGGATTTACGGCCAGAGCCCCCCTGGCACCCAAGCGTCCTCTTGCTCCAAGTAGAGCTCAACGGAAAGACCTCACACGGTGGGTTCGGTCCACGTTCCCGGCGCGGTCAACAACCCCCTTGGTTAGGGTCAGGCAGGCAGTCGGGGGTAATTGAGCTGACACTCCCTTCAGGCCTTCAACCTGAAGCATTTATATATCTTTCATCCTTTAGTTCCTTGAACAAACAATGCAAACAGTGCTTTCTAAACTGTTACAAGCACAATCAATTCCAGTGGACGTTTAGTTGGCAAACTGTTAAGGAGTGACTCCTTCTCTCCGAATGCATCCCGCATTCGATCCGGAATCAATTGCAACTTGGCAAGATTCCTATCGTCCTTGGGTTAGGGTCATACCCTGTCAATACCTTAGGTTTTATTAATAGTAGATTCCGGCGGCCATGTCGCTTTAATCATTTGCGCCGAGCAATTACTTAACTTCCCTTAACTTGGCAAATTTTTCCCTTAATGAGGGCGATGTAACAGGATGACTACCCATCCCTTTTCAAGTTAAACTTACGCAAGAACCTGCCAACCTCATTCCAAGGAATGGCAAAACTTTCTTATGATCAAACCACAAGGCTATGCGACGTTGCAACTTATTGCACAAGTGTCGCCTCCATTCCAAGAGATCATTTCACCTATTGAATGGCATTTTCTGGTCACGGAATTAACTTCAGACGAGAAGCAGTGTTTAGGGCGTCTTTTTACCCATCCCATCCCTAATTTCACTAGATCGACAACGTTTAGTCCTAGGGTTCCAACTCAATTCGAGTCTCATCATTTTGAACGATTGGTCCTTAAGGTAGGAATCCTAGATTATTGTTTGCATTAGCATCCAATTAGCTCAACATTTTGGGAATGTGGTTAGGACTAATTACGCTTGAAGGTTTCGACTTAACGACAATTGGAAAACTTGGCCGAATCCTTATCGTGCTAATCCCTAGTTAGTGTTTGGGGTATCTATCGTATTGACTGAACCATGCCCATACGAATCCTTTGCGGCTAGGTGATTTGGGTAATTCACTATGCTTATCTCGCGACAAGGATGAATCCTTCCTAGAGATAATAAACTAGATCTAAAGAAGAAAAATGGTTTCGACTACCACAATACATGTAAACATGCGACTCACTCTATCTTTTATTGGTAAAGTAAAAATACATGATAAGCTGGATACCAACTTTCTTAGGACCTACTAGGACTCACTTCAAATAATCATGACTACTACCTTGTTATCTACACTTTAGAATCTCATGCTTTGTTTAAATTCTGCAACCTTTCCCAAATGCAACACTTGATGAATCAATTTTATGCATGATGAAAGTGCAACATGCAACCCTTTCATAACTACAACGTAGTTAAATGAGGTTATTGTAGAGTTAGTGTTGGTATATTCTTTCTTGCGAGCACATGCCACATGCCAATCCCTAGATTCAATTTTTGATATGCCACCATTACTTTTCGGATAACCTCCTACGGGTGTTAACAACTTTTCCCCATGAACCACTACAATAAGGATTTTTCCTAAATTGCGACATAAGCTTATTCTTTCCATGTCTAGTCAAAAATACGCTTAATAACTTCAGTCTTATAATGATAGTCGGTAGGTGTTCTAGGCTCGTCACTTTGAAATGCATGATAAGGCAACATAATACTAAGGTCGTAAGATGGATAGACAACTCACGTTCATCATATTGAAAATGTTAATAAGTCCATTTTATGTCATGAGATAATTCTAGTAATCGATCAAATAGACAGATTTTCATCAATTTCCTTTTTAATTCGGATTGGTAAATTTGAACATGCATAGGTGCTTTCTATTCCGTGAGAGTTATCATACCTAATGCATTACTTTTGGGTAGAATCAAAAATCATAAAAAACCTGGGTCTGTGGGCTCGGGGAGATGTCCACTTCAATGCTGGGAGATGAACCTCCCGCAGGCACACCTTGTGACTTTTTAGGGGCCATCGTAGGCGTGGTTTCGGCTTCAGGTTTGCCTTTGCGGTCTATGAATTTACTTGCCTTGGTATGCAGCCTCCAGATCTTTGCCTTTTTCCCTCGTGCGCAGGAGATTCCTTTGCGAGACTTTGGATAAATGGTGCTTGCGGAAGAGGGCTTTATGAGTTCTTTAGGAAAACCCAGGGTGGCTAGGAATGGGTTCACGGATGGCTTCTGGGCTTTGAAGCCTATTTGCGGAAAGTCTCTTACGATGGGTCTTGCGGGAGGGCTTTATGAGCTTCTTCTTCTTCTCTTCAAAGTCCCGGGGGGGGGGGGGGGGTAGGAATGGACTTATGGGGGATCTAGTCGGAAGGGGGCTTAGGAAAGCCCCCTTAGAAGCTTCTTAAAGAAGCTTCTGGTGTGTACAGATCCAGCGTGGAAGAGGGAGGGGTAGTAATGGTAGGAGAACGACGTCGAGTGGGGGGGGAAAATTGGTAGCAGCCTGACACGGCGGAGCTGCGGCAATAGCTGGCGACTTGCGGCGAGCACAAAGGCGGTCTCTAGCAGCACAGCGTCCTCCCAGTCTGGCGGCAATTGGCGTCCACGACAGTAGTGTCTACGGCGTCCTCTGCACGCAGCACGGCCCTATCCTTCCTCCTCTCTCCCTTCCACTAGGGGGGGGGGTTTTATAGGCCAACGGGGGGGGAGAGGGGAGAAGGCCTCCACCACGTGGCCCCCTTGCATGGGTTCCCCCCCTCCCATGCAGGCCACGACTTTCATATCCCATCCCCCCCACACTCCCTCTTCTCCAGCCATGCATCGGCTGGGGAAAATGGATAAAAGTTTTAAAAAAAAATTACTTTACTAATAACTATTTTGCCCCTCCCAAGAGGGTGTTTACGCGGGAATTTCGGTTTTGAACCCTCGGCTCGTTTTGCCAACGCGAATGGTCTCGATTTCTCACGTGCAGGTTACACATTATACTGCCGGTAAATCCAATATGTGGGATAACCTTTGTACAAAGTTTATGCAGTGTGCGGAAAGTCAATGTTCATGGGTGGGAATATTACATTCTCTCCCCCTTAGAAGAATCGAGATGTCCTCATCTCGAGATAAACTGGGGATATTGGTGATTGAGAGAGCTTTCATCCATCCAGGTAGCATCCTCTTCGGGATAATCTTTCCACTGGACGAGGCATTCTTTCAAGGTTCTAGATCTCAACTGTCTCTCCCTAACATCTAAAATCTTTTCCGGTCTTAGTTCAAGGACTCCTTGATTAGGCATTACAACTTGTTGGTCATCAAGTACATGATTTGGGTTGGGTACATATTTTTTTAAGAGACTAATATGGAATACATTGTGAACCTTTAGGTTATCAGGAAGTTGCAATTTATAAGCATTGGGTCCCAGGCATTTGAGGATTTTATACGGCCCACAATACCTTGGACTTAGCTTCTTGCATTCACCTAGAGATAGAGAACTCCTTTTTGGGCGTACACGAATGAAGACCATGTCTCCTTCTCCGAAGACCCTCTCTTGGCGTTTCAAATCCGCATATGCCTTTTGTCTATCTTTGGCTGCTTGTATGTCTTGTCTTATTGACCTTATTTGGTCATCCATGTCCTCTAACATTTGTCTTGAAGCTTCCACTCTTAGGGTAGGATCAGAAAAATTTAGGGGACTTCGGCAATCATGACCATACAATGCCTGGAAAGGGGTCATTTGAATGCTCTGCTGGTAAGAAGCATTGTAAGCAAATTCTACTAACGGCAAGAACTGAATCCATCTCTTCGGCTCTCGACAGCAGTAAGCCCTAAGCATATCCTCAATGATTTGATTTACTCGCTCTGTTTGTCCATCCGTTTGGGGATGGTAGGCGGTGCTAAAACAAAGTTGAGTTCTAATAGCTTCAAAGATAGCTCTCCAGAAGTGTGAAGTGAAGAGAGAGTCTCGATCGCTAATGATCCTTCTAGGTAACCCATGTAGCTTGAATATTTCTTTGATAAACACTCTAGCAATGTCGGAGGCTTTATAGTTTGTCTTAACTGGAATCAGGTGTGCAACCTTAGTAAGCATGTCAACTACAACCATAATGGAGTTGTATCCTCCTTGGACTTGGGGTAAGCCCATCACAAAATCCATACTGATGAATTCCCATTTCATTTGGGGAATGTCAAGTGGTTGCAATTTCCCTGGCATCATGACATGTTCAGCCTTGATACGTTGGCAAGACAAACATTCAATGACATATTTGAGAACGTCACCTTTAAGCCTCTCCCAATGGTAGCTCTTCCTAGCTGCGTTAAGAGTTTTTGCATAGCCAGGATGTCCTGCGAAAGGGGAATCATGAGCTTCCCATAATATCTTCTGCTTAAGTGACTGGCTTGTTGGTATACATAGCCTTGTTCTGTAGTAAATAAGTCCATTGTCAATAGAAAATTCATGATACTTGGCCTGTAACTTCAGATTCTGATCCTTGGTAGATATTTCTTTTATCATTGCTTGATAGGCTAAGTCATGGCATGCTTCCTCTCTAGCTAGTTCGAGTATAGGGTTGCTTGGCATAGATACCTTTGTAGTCAGAGATCTGGCCGTTGATGGATTCTGTAAGATTAGGGAATTTAGGAATGCCTTGCGACTGAGTGCATCGGCAACTACATTCTCTTTCCCTGGACGATACTTGATTTCAAAATCATACTCCTCCAATACTTCAATCCATCGACGTTGCCTCATGTTGAGCTCGTTCTGGGTAAAAATCCATTTGAGACTCTTATGATCGGTTACTAGAGTAAACCTGTTACCCAACAGGTAATGTCTCCAAAGCTTTAGAGCATGGATGACAGCTAATAACTCCAGATCATGCGTGGCATAATTCTTTTCATGACTCTTCAATTTCCTTGAAGAATATGCTACTGGATGACCTTCTTGCATAAGTACACACCCCAAGGCAAGGATGCTGGCATCAGTTACTACCTCGAACTCCTTATTGAGGTCAGGAAGTTTCAGAATAGGTGCTGATACCAAACATTGCTTCAGTTGGTCGAAGCTATTTTGCTCGGGAGTTGACCATGTAATAGAAGTCTGCTTCTTTAGTAAGTCGCTAAGAGGTGCTGCAATCAAAGCATAGTTTTTGATAAAGACCCTATACCATCCTGTCAAGCCAAGAAAACTGCGTATTTCTTTGACGGATACTGGTACTGGCCATTCAAGCACATCTCTGACTTTGGCTGGGTCCACTGATATCCCTTCTGATGATACTATGAATCCTAGATATTCAATCTGACGTTTGAAGAATGCACACTTCTTCATTTTTGCATACAGCTTATGAGACCTCATTGTCTCAAGGACAATCCGAAGTTGAGGTTCATGATCTTCTTCTTGTTTAGAATAGACTAAAGTGTCGTCGAAGAAGACAAGCACAAAATCATCAAGATATGGTCTAAAAATATCCTGCATTAGTCTATTGAAGGTGGCAGGTGCATTTGTAAGCCCGAATGACATAACTAAAAATTCAAAGTGCCCATATCTTGTATTGAAGGCCGTTTTTGGAATATCTTCATCCTTGATCCTGATTTGATAGTAACCTGACCTGAGATCAATTTTGGAGAAGATCTTTGCACCTTGAAGGCGATCAAGAAGCTCATCTATTCTAGGAATAGGATACTTGTTCTTGACTGTTGATTGATTCAACCCACGGTAATCAATACATAGTCGAAGTGTCCCATCTTTCTTTTTCTGGAATAGAACTGGAGCTCCCCATGGTGAGTTGCTGGGCCGGATGTAACCCTGGTTTAACAGTTGCTTGAGTTGTTCCTTCAACTCAATAGCTTCCGGAATGGACATTCTATAAGGTCTCTTTGCAACTAGCGCAGCTCCAGGTAATAGCCTTATTTCATGATCAACTTCTCTTGGAGGTGGAAGTTCAGTTAATTCCTCAGGGAATACGTCAGCGTATTCTTTTAGCCAAGAGGGTCCCTCATGAGACTCTTGCTTTTGATCTAACTTGTTGAGTTTGATCAAGTAAACAGGTAATCCTTTCCTAACCCCTTTTATGATCCGCGATACTTTGGCTAACTGGATCCTTCGCACTCCTGCCTCACCTTGAGTTGTAACAAACTCTCTTTCAGAGTTTCGAAAGGAAACTTGACCCTTTCCACAGTGGATGTGGGCGTCATTAGGCTTAAGCAAATCCATCCCGAGTAGACACTCATGGATACCTAAGTTCATGATTCTGAATTTGACTGAGGTTTTCTTTCCTCCTAGATAGAACTCCTCCCTAGCAGTTTGCCTGGTACAAGTTACCTCACGACCGTTTGCCAATTCCACAAGTAGGGTAGGTGCTACTACTGTGGCTATTCCTAATCTCTTAGCACACGCTGGTGAGATAAAGGAATGTGTACTGCCACAATCAATCAAGGTTTTGAAACCTTTACCTTGATAGTCCGACGGTGTTTGAATCACCGAGAACTGGCGATTCGGCCCCTTCTTGTGTAAAGCGGCATGGACTGTCGCTCTTTCGAATTCCGCTTCCATAGTCGGATCTTCCTCTTCTTCTGCTTCACATCTTTGCCTATTGGTAATGCAGGCAGTTCTTCCTCTTCCACGGGTGGCGGCTCCCTGACCGCGGTCTGCACCTTGACGGTGTCCCTCGCTGAGCTTGGGACATTGCCTTTTGAAGTGACCGAGTTCGTTGCAGTGGAAACATCGGATGTTTCGGCCATTACTGTGAGTAGGAACAAGGTTATTGACGTTATTTGTCCTTGCTTTCTTACTTTGTCCCTGATTGTGGCCTTGAACTCTCTTAACTAGGGGTCTGAATGCCCCTCTGCTCGGGTCGCTATAAGACCAATTTTTGTTACCCCTCGGTCTAGCTTGCACTTCCTGAATTATAGGTGCCGCTCGAATGAGTGCATCTTGAAGATCTGATGGTCGCATAGATTCGAGACGAGTATTTACAGGTGGATTTAAGCCCGCGCAAAATTTGGACACCTGCTGTGTCGTGTCCATTTGTGGCGCATACTTTAAGAGTGAGACAAACTTAGAGTAGTATGCGTCAAGGGTGAGTCCTAACTGTTTTAGCTCATAGAACTCATTCATTTTCTGTGTACGATATGCAGGTGGCAAATATCTCCCTTGCACGGCTTTCTTTAACTTCTCCCAGGTAACGGACCCCTCCGAAATCCCTTGATCCCTGCACCATTGTTTCCACCATAGTCTGGCTTCACCGGTGAGTTTTAATTTGGCGAGCATGGCCTGATTGGTAGATGCAGTACCAGCTGCTTCGAAGTAATCCTCCATAGATTCAATCCAAATCTCAGCATCCGACTGGACGAATCTGCCTCTCCCGTCAAACTCGGGTGGCTTTATCTGTTTGAGGAGGAACTTCTTCTCCTGGATCACAGTAGTACTTGATGTAGGGGGCGAATTTGGACCCTGTTCCTGGGGTTGTGCCTGGGTAAAAGTTTTCTTAACATTATTGTATGATAATTGACATTAACTTATTTTTAGTTCATCTATCTCGTAAATCATGAAGCTACTTAATTTTCCGTAACAACCCTGATGCACAATCGGATATCGATAAAAGAAGTCCTTATTTCTATTTACGTGGGCGTAGCCTTATACAACATCTCATGTGATGATACTCCAATCATTACATTTAGTTTGGGGACAACAACATTGTATTGGATTTATCTACAGGAACTATGTAATAGTAGGGTTTTGGGTCATGAATCTTTAGGAATCGATAAATCATCGGAAGTTCAGGATATCCTTTCCGCTGGAATCCATACTTCCCATGGCGGCCCAACACCTTAATACTGTCAGCTGGGATTACACGGGTTACTTCCTCATATACATATGAGTTCAATTCAACCCTCCGACCTTGAATATGCAAAATCGAATTTGCGTGAGCTTCCACAAAAATGAACAGCTTCACGACTTTCAAGTCTTCCAACCACTTGATCCTCTTTAGGTTGGTTTGTAGATAAGCGAACCGGTGGGCAGCTATGTAATAGATTCCTGAAGACCCAGTCCATCTTCGTTCTATATATAAAGGTGATGGATTATAAATCTGCTCCAGGATGTTTATCATTTCAATTCTTTGCCTATAATGCGGAGAATGCATTGCAGTCATAAACATGATCCGGAACACCAAAAACTTGTTCCACGCTTCATAGTTCTGTAAGACAGTATTGAAGATGAGCTTTTTTTTTTTTCCTTCCTTTTATTGAGATCTTATAAAAACAATTCTGTCGTTGGCCGGCTCTGATACCAACTGTAACGTGTCCACTAGAATCATCCAGGGCACGTCTTAGCAGTCCATCGGAAAGGATGTCTAGAAAGCTCCGCCCGGCACTCCCATGGAATGTTACGGGTTTTGCCATCTAGGTCTTCCCGTGTCTGCCACGTAGCGGAAGTATCTTGGCCGTCCCCACTTAGGATCGACCGGAATTTGGGTTTTCATGTTTGGTCATTAACTAGCAGCAACTAGCGTCAGACCCGAGCGAACTACTTTACGCAGAAACGCCAGGTCCGAAGCGGATTCACGCTGCACTTGGTTCAAGGAGAATGGGAAATGAGAGGGATGCAAGGCTCGACCTCTCTGCCATAAGGCATAGTCCCATTCCGTTTCCCTAAAACAGCGTGAATCGGGTAATAGGTAATTCTAAGTCATCGTTCTCGTTATTTGTTTTGGTGATGATGATCATCCCTCTGTTCGTCGAAGATTTTTGAGAAAAGTTCCCGGCTAACCGGGACCACCCATCCATAGGACGGACCCATGGTCCATCCTCCGCACTTTCCTCAGTTTATTTTAGTTATGTAATTACCTAACACATTAATTTGACATATAACAAACAGCTTCTTTGATTATCCCTGTTAAGCACTGGTTCCTTCACGTAATCTTATCACGTGACATAGAAAAACAATGTCAAACAATTTCTTTATTATCATTTTATCCTTTTATATTTGAAATACAAGGAGTTCTGCCCGTAGGCTTGTTCATAATCCGCCCGAAGGCTATCCAGTAATCCACCAGGGATCACTATTCCAAGCTTCTGCCCGTAGACTAGTATGCGGGCCTCGGGATCCAATCCCGAGTCACGTTAGCCTCTTGTGCAGGACCCGGAAGGCGAGGGATTTACGGCCAGAGCCCCCCCGGGCACCCAAGCGTCCTCCTGCTCCAAGTAGAGCTCAACGGAAAGACCTCACACGGCGGGTTCGGTCCACGTTCCCAGCGCGGTCAACAACCCCCTTGGTTAGGGTCAGGCAGGCAGTCGGGGGTAACTGAGCTGCCACTCCCTTCAGGCCTTCAACCTGAAGCATTTATATATCTTTCATCCTTTAGTTCCTTGAACAAACAATGCAAACAGTGCTTTCTAAACTGTTACAAGCACAATCAATTCCAGTGGATGTTTAGTTGGCAAACTGTTAAGGAGTGACTCCTTCTCTCCGAATGCATCCCGCATTCGATCCGGAATCAATTGCAACTTGGCAAGATTCCTATCGTCCTTGGGTTAGGGTCATACCTTGTCAATACCTTAGGTTTTATTAATAGTAGATTCCGACGGCCATGTCGCTTTAATCATTTGCGCCGAGCAATTACTTAACTTCCCTTAACTTGGCAAATTTTTCCCTTAATGAGGGCGATGTAACATGATGACTACCCATCCCTTTTCAAGTTAAACTTACGCAAGAACCTGCCAACCTCATTCCAAGGAATGGCAAAACTTTCTTACGATCAAACCACAAGGCTATGCGACGTTGCAACTTATTGCACAAGTGTCGCCTCCATTCCAAGAGATCATTTCACCTATTGAATGGCATTTTCTGGTCACGGAATTAACTTCAGACGAGAAGCAGTGTTTAGGGCGTCTTTTTACCCATCCCATCCCTAATTTCACTAGATCGACAACGTTTAGTCCTAGGGTTCCAACTCAATTCGAGTCTCATCATTTTGAACGATTGGTCCTTAAGGTAGGAATCCTAGACTATTGTTTGCATTAGCATCCAATTAGCTCAACATTTTGGGAATGTGGTTAGGACTAATTAGGCTTGAAGGTTTCGACTTAACGACAATTGGAAAACTTGGCCGAATCCTTATCGTGCTAATCCCTAGTTAGTGTTTGGGGTATCTATCGTATTGACTGAACCATGCCCATACGAATCCTTTGCGGCTAGGTGATTTGGGTAATTCACTATGCTTATCTCGCGACAAGGATGAATCCTTCCTAGAGATAATAAACTAGATCTAAAGAAGAAAAATGGTTTCAACTACCACAATACATGTAAACATGCGACTCACTCTATCTTTTATTGGTAAAGTAAAAATACATGATAAGCTGGATACCAACTTTCTTAGGACCTACTAGGACTCACTTCAAATAATCATGACTACTACCTTGTTATCTACACTTTAGAATCTCATGCTTTGTTTAAATTCTGCAACCTTTCCCAAATGCAACACTTGATGAATCAATTTTATGCACGATGAAAGTGCAACATGCAACCCTTTCATAACTACAACGTAGTTAAATGAGGTTATTGTAGAGTTAGTGTTGGTATATTCTTTCTTGCGAGCACATGCCACATGCCAATCCCTAGATTCAATTTTTGATACGCCACCATTACTTTTCGGATAACCTCCTACGGGTGTTAACAACTTTTCCCCATGAACCACTACAATAAGGATTTTTCCTAAATTGCGACATAAGCTTATTCTTTCCATGTCTAGTCAAAAATACGCTTAATAACTTCAGCCTTATAATGATAGTCGGTAGGTGTTCTAGGCTCGTCACTTTGAAATGCATGATAAGGCAACATAATACTAAGGTCGTAAGATGGATAGACAACTCACGTTCATCATATTGAAAATGTTAATAAGTCCATTTTATGTCATGAGATAATTCTCGTAATCGTTCAAATAGACAGTTTTTCCTCAATTTCCTTTTTAATTCAGCTTGGTAAATTTGAACATGCATAGGTGCTTTCTATTCCGTGAGAGTTATCATACCTAATGCATTACTTTTGGGTAGAATCAGAAATCATAAAAAACCTGGGTGTGTGGGCTCGGGGAGATGTCCACCTGAATGCTAGGAGATGAACCTCCCGCAGGCGCACCTTGTGACTTTTTAGGGGCCATCGTAGGCGTGGTTTCGGCTTCTGGTTTGCCTTTGCGGTCTATGAATTTACTTGCCTTGGTATGCAGCCTCCAGATCTTTGCCTTTTTCCCTCGTGTGCAGGAGATTCCTTTGCGGGACTTTGGATAAATGGTGCTTGCGGAAGAGGGCTTTATGAGTTCTTTAGGAAAACCCGGGGTGGCTAGGAATGGGTTCACGGATGGCTTCTGGGCTTTGAAGCCTATTTGCGGAAAGTCTCTTATGATGGGTCTTGCGGGAGGGCTTTATGAGCTTCTTCTTCTTCTCTTCAAAGTCCCGGGGGGGGGGGGGGGGGGGGGGGTAGGAATGGACTTATGGGGGATCTAGTCGGAAGGGGGCTTAGGAAAGCCCCCTTAGAAGCTTCTTAAAGAAGCTTCTAAGAAGCTTCTGGTGTGTACAGATCCAGCGTGGAAGAGGGAGGGGTAGTAATGGTAGGAGAACGACGTCGAGTGGGGGGGGAAAATTGGTAGCAGCCTGACACGGCGGAGCTGCGGCAATAGCTGGCGACCTGCGGCGAGCACAAAGGCGGTCTCTAGCAGCACAGCGTCCTCCCAGTCTGGCGGCAATTGGCGTCCACGACAGTAGTGTCTACGGCGTCCTCTGCACGCAGCACGGCCCTATCCTTCCTCCTCTCTCCGTTCCACTAGGGGGGGGTTTTTATAGGCCAACGGGGGGGGAGAGGGGAGAAGGCCTCCACCACGTGGCCCCCTTGCATGGGTTCCCCCCCTCCCATGCAGGCCACGACTTTCATATCCCATCCCCCCCACACTCCCTCTTCTCCAGCCATGCATCGGCTGGGGAAAATGGATAAAAGTTTAAAAAAAAAATTGCTTTACTAATAACTATTTTGCCCCTCCCAAGAGGGTGTTTATGCGGGAATTTCGGTTTTGAACCCTCGGCTCGTTTTGCCGACGCGAATGGTCTCGATTTCTCACGTGCAGGTTACACATTATACTGCCGGTAAATCCAATATGTGGGATAACCTTTGTACAAAGTTTACGCAGTGTGCGGAAAGTCAATGTTCACGGGTGGGAATATTACATTCTCTCCCCCTTAGAAGAATCGAGATGTCCTCATCTCGAGATAAACTGGGGATATTGGTGATTGAGAGAGCTTTCATCCATCCAGGTAGCATCCTCTTCGGGATAATCTTTCCACTGGACGAGGCATTCTTTCAAGGTTCTAGATCTCAACTGTCTCTCCCTAACATCTAAAATCTTTTCCGGTCTTAGTTCAAGGACTCCTTGATTAGGCATTACAACTTGTTGGTCATCAAGTACATGATTTGGGTTGGGTACATATTTTTTTAAGAGACTAATATGGAATACATTGTGAACCTTTAGGTTATCAGGAAGTTGCAATTTATAAGCATTGGGTCCCAGGCATTTGAGGATTTTATACGGCCCACAATACCTTGGACTTAGCTTCTTGCATTCACCTAGAGATAGAGAACTCCTTTTTGGGCGTACACGAATGAAGACCATGTCTCCTTCTCCGAAGACCCTCTCTTGGCGTTTCAAATCCGCATATGCCTTTTGTCTATCTTTGGCTGCTTGTATGTCTTGTCTTATTGACCTTATTTGGTCATCCATGTCCTCTAACATTTGTCTTGAAGCTTCCACTCTTAGGGTAGGATCAGAAAAATTTAGGGGACTTCGGCAATCATGACCATACAATGCCTGGAAAGGGGTCATTTGAATCCTCTGCTAGTAAGAAGCATTGTAAGCAAATTCTACTAACGGCAAGAACTGAATCCATCTCTTCGGCTCTCGACAGCAGTAAGCCCTAAGCATATCCTCAATGATTTGATTTACTCGCTCTGTTTGTCCATCCGTTTGGGGATGGTAGGCGGTGCTAAAACAGAGTTGAGTTCCAATAGCTTCAAAGATAGCTCTCCAGAAGTGTGAAGTGAAGAGAGAGTCTCGATCGCTAATGATCCTTCTAGGTAACCCATGTAGCTTGAATATTTCTTTGATAAACACTCTAGCAATGTCGGAGGCTTTATGGTTTGTCTTAACTGGAATCAGGTGTGCAACCTTAGTAAGCATGTCAACTACAAACATAATGGAGTTGTATCCTCCTTGGACTTGGGGTAAGCCCACCACAAAATCCATACTGATGAATTCCCATTTCATTTGGGGAATGTCAAGTGGTTGCAATTTCCCTGGCATCATGACATGTTCAGCCTTGATACGTTGGCAAGACAAACATTCAATGACATATTTGAGAACGTCACCTTTAAGCCTCTCCCAATGGTAGCTCTTCCTAACTGCGTTAAGAGTTTTTGCATAGCCAGGATGTCCTGCGAAAGGGGAATCATGAGCTTCCCATAATATCTTCTGCTTAAGTGACTGGCTTGTTGGTATACATAGCCTTGTTCTGTAGTAAATAAGTCCATTGTCAATAGAAAATTCATGATACTTGGCCTGTAACTTCAGATTCTGATCCTTGGTAGATATTTCTTTTATCATTGCTTGGTAGGCTAAGTCATGGCATGCTTCCTCTCTAGCTAGTTCGAGTATAGGGTTTCTTGGCATAGATACCTTTGTAGTCAGAGATCTGGCCGTTGATGGATTCTGTAAGATTAGGGAATTTAGGAATGCCTTGCGACTGAGTGCATCGGCAACTACATTCTCTTTCCCTGGACGATACTTGATTTCAAAATCATACTCCTCCAATACTTCAATCCATCGACGTTGCCTCATGTTGAGCTCGTTCTGGGTAAAAATCCATTTGAGACTCTTATGATCGGTTACTAGAGTAAACCTGTTACCCAACAGGTAATGTCTCCAAAGCTTTAGAGCATGGATGACAGCTAATAACTCCAGATCATGCGTGGCATAATTCTTTTCATGACTCTTCAATTTCCTTGAAGAATATGCTACTGGATGACCTTCTTGCATAAGTACACACCCCAAGGCAAGGATGCTGGCATCAGTTACTACCTTGAACTCCTTATTGAGGTCAGGAAGTTTCAGAATAGGTGCTGATACCAAACATTGCTTCAGTTGGTCGAAGCTATTTTGCTCGGGAGTTGACCATGTAATAGAAGTCTACTTCTTTAGTAAGTCGGTAAGAGGTGCTGCAATCAAAGCATAGTTTTTGATAAAGACCCTATACCATCCTGTCAAGCCAAGAAAACTGCGTATTTCTTTGACGGATACTGGTACTGGCCATTCAAGCACATCTCTGACTTTGGCTGGGTCCACTGATATCCCTTCTGATGATACTATGAATCCTAGATATTCAATCTGACGTTTGAAGAATGCACACTTCTTCATTTTTGCATACAGCTTATGAGACCTCATTGTCTCAAGGACAATCCGAAGTTGAGGTTCATGATCTTCTTCCTGTTTAGAATAGACTAAAGTGTCGTCGAAGAAGACAAGCACAAAATCATCAAGATATGGTCTAAAAATATCCTGCATTAGTCTATTGAAGGTGGCAGGTGCATTTGTAAGCCCGAATGACATAACTAAAAATTCAAAGTGCCCATATCTTGTATTGAAGGCCGTTTTTGGAATATCTTCATCCTTGATCCTGGTTTGATAGTAACCTGACCTGAGATCAATTTTGGAGAAGATCTTTGCACCTTGAAGGCGATCAAGAAGCTCATCTATTCTAGGAATAGGATACTTGTTCTTGACTGTTGATTGATTCAACCCACGGTAATCAATACATAGTCGAAGTGTCCCATCTTTCTTTTTCTGGAATAGAACTGGAGCTCCCCATGGTGAGTTGCTGGGCCGGATGTAACCCTGGTTTAACAGTTGCTTGAGTTGTTCCTTCAACTCAATAGCTTCCGGAATGGACATTCTATAAGGTCTCTTTGCAACTGGCGCAGCTCCAGGTAATAGCCTTATTTCATGATCAACTTCTCTTGGAGGTGGAAGTTCAGTTAATTCCTCAGGGAATACGTCAGCGTATTCTTTTAGCCAAGAGGGTCCCTCATGAGACTCTTGCTTTTGATCTAACTTGTTGAGTTTGATCAAGTAAACAGGTAATCCTTTCCTAACCCCTTTTATGATCCGCGATACTTTGGCTAACTGGATCCTTGGCACTCCTGCCTCACCTTGAGTTGTAACAAACTCTCTTTCAGAGTTTCGAAAGGAAACTTGACCCTTTCCACAGTGGATGTGGGCGTCATTAGGCTTAAGCCAATCCATCCCGAGTAGACACTCATGGATACCTAAGTTCATGACTCTGAATTTGACTGAGGTTTTCTTTCCTCCTAGATAGAACTCCTCCCTAGCAGTTTGCCTGGTACAAGTTACCTCACGACCGTTTGCCAATTCCACAAGTAGGGTAGGTGCTACTACTGTGGCTATTCCTAATCTCTTAGCACACGCTGGTGAGATAAAGGAATGTGTACTGCCACAATCAATCAAGGTTTTGAAACCTTTACCTTGATAGTCGGACGGTGTTTGAATCACCGAGAACTGGCGATTCGGCCCCTTCTTGTGTAAAGCGGCATGGACTGTCGCTCTTTCGAATTCCGCTTCCATAGTCGGATCTTCCTCTTCTTCTGCTTCACATCTTTGCCTATTGGTAATGCAGGCAGTTCTTCCTCTTCCACGGGTGGCGGCTCCCTGACCGCGGCCTGCACCTTGACGGTGTCCCTCGCTGAGCTTGGGACATTGCCTTTTGAAGTGACCGAGTTCGTTGCAGTGGAAACATCGGATGTTTCGGCCATTACTGTGAGTAGGAACAAGGTTATTGACGTTATTTGTCCTCGCTTTCTTCCTTTGTCCCTGATTGTGGCCTTGAACTCTCTTAACTAGGGGTCTGAATGCCCCTCTGCTCGGGTCACTATAAGACCAATTTTTGTTACCCCTCGGTCTAGCTTGCACTTCCTGAATTATAGGTGCCGCTCGAATGAGTGCATCTTGAAGATCTGATGGTCGCATAGATTTGAGACGAGTATTTACAGGTGGATTTAAGCCCGCGCAAAATTTGGACACCTGCTGTGTCGTGTCCATTTGTGGCGCATACTTTAAGAGTGAGACAAACTTAGAGTAGTATGCGTCAAGGGTGAGTCCTAACTGTTTTAGCTCATAGAACTCATTCATTTTCTGTGTACGATATGCAGGTGGCAAATATCTCCCTTGCACGGCTTGCTTTAACTTCTCCCAGGTAACGGACCCCTCCGAAATCCCTTGATCCCTGCACCATTGTTTCCACCATAGTCTGGCTTCACCGGTGAGTTTTAATTTGGCGAGCATGGCCTGATTGGTAGGTGCAGTACCAGCTGCTTCGAAGTAATCCTCCATAGATTCAATCCAAATCTCAGCATCCGACTGGACGAATCTGCCTCTCCCGTCAAACTCGGGTGGCTTTATCTGTTTGAGGAGGAACTTCTTCTCCTGGATCACAGTAGTACTTGATGTAGGGGGCGAATTTGGACCCTGTTTCTGGGGTTGTGCCTGGGTAAAAGTTTTCTTAACATTATTGTATGATAATTGACATTAACTTATTTTTAGTTCATCTATCTCGTAAATCATGAAGCTACTTAATTTTCCGTAACAACCCTGATGCACAATCGGATATTGATAAAAGAAGTCCTTATTTATATTTACGTGGGCGTAGCCTTATACAACATCTCATGTGATGATACTCCAATCATTACATTTAGTTTGGGGACAACAACATTGTATTGGATTTATCTACAGGAACTGTGTAATAGTAGGGTTTTGGGTCATGAATCTTTAGGAATCGATAAATCATCAGAAGTTCAGGATATCCTTTTCGCTGGAATCCATACTTCCCATGGCGGCCCAACACCTTAATCCTGTCAGCTGGGATTACACGGGTTACTTCCTCATATACATATGAGTTCAATTCAACCCTCCGACCTTGAATATGCAAAATCGAATTTGCGTGAGCTTCCACAAAAATGAACAGCTTCACGACTTTCAAGTCTTCCAACCACTTGATCCTCTTTAGGTTGGTTTGTAGATAAGCGAACCGGTGGGCAGCTATGTAATAGATTCCTGAAGACCCAGTCCATCTTCGTTCTATATATAAAGGTGATGGATTATAAATCTGCTCCAGGATGTTTATCATTTCAATTCTCTGCCTAGAATGCGGAGAATGCATTGCAGTCATAAACATGATCCGGAACACCAAAAACTTGTTCCACGCTTCATAGTTCTGTAAGACAGTATTGAAGATGAGCTTTTTTTTTTCCTTCCTTTTATTGAGATCTTATAAAAACAATTCTGTCATTGGCCGGCTCTGATACCAACTGTAACATGTCCACTAGAATCATCCAGGGCAAGTCTTAGCAGTCCATCGGAAAGGATGTCTAGAAAGCTCCGCCTGGCACTCCCATGGAATGTTACGGGTTTTGCCATCTAGGTCTTCCCGTGTCTGCCACGTAGCGGAAGTATCTTGGCCGTCCCCACTTAGGATCGACTGGAATTTGGGTTTTCCTGTTTGGTCATTAACTAGCAGCAACTAGCGTCAGACCCAAGCGAACTACTTTACGCAGAAACGCCAGGTCCGAAGCGGATTCACGCTGCACTTGGTTCAAGGAGAATGGGAAACGAGAGGGATGCAAGGCTCGACCTCTCTGCCATAAGGCATAGTCCCATTCCGTTCCCCTAAAACAGCGTGAATCGGGTAATAGGTAATTCTAAGTCATCGTTCTCGTTATTTGTTTTGGTGATGATGATCATCCCTCTGTTCGTCGAAGATTTTTGAGAAAAGTTCCCGGCTAACCGGGACCACCCATCCATAGGACGGACCCATGGTCCATCCTCCGCACTTTCCTCGGTTTATTTTAGTTATGTAATTACCTAACACATTAATTTGACATATAACAAACAGCTTCTTTGATTATCCCTGTTAAGCACTGGTTCCTTCACGTAATCTTATCACGTGACATAGAAAAACAATGTCAAACAATTTCTTTATTATCATTTTATGCTTTTATCTTTGAAATACAAGGAGTTCCGCCCGTAGGCTTGTTCATAATTCGCCCGAAGGCTATCCATTAATCCACCAGGGATCACTATTCCAAGCTTCTGCCCGTAGACTAGTATGCGGGCCTCGGGATCCAGTCCCGAGTCACGTTAGCCTCTTGTGCAGGACCCGGAAGGCGAGGGATTTACGGCCAGAGCCCCCCCTGGCACCCAAGCATCCTCCTGCTCCAAGTAGAGCTCAACGGAAAGACCTCACACAGCGGGTTCGGTCCACGTTCCCGGCGCGGTCAACAACCCCCTTGGTTAGGGTCAGGCAGGCAGTCGGGGGTAACTGAGGTGCCACTCCCTTCAGGCCTTCAACCTGAAGCATTTATATATCTTTCATCCTTTAGTTCCTTGAACAAACAATGCAAACAGTGCTTTCTAAACTGTTACAAGCACAATCAATTCCAGTGGACGTTTAGTTGGCAAACTGTTAAGGAGTGACTCCTTCTCTCCGAATGCATCCCGCATTCGATCCGGAATCAATTGCAACTTGGCAAGATTCCTATCGTCCTTGGGTTAGGGTCATACCCTGTCAACACCTTAGGTTTTATTAATAGTAGATTCCGGCGGCCATGTCGCTTTAATCATTTGCGCCGAGCAATTACTTAACTTCCCTTAACTTGGCAAATTTTTCCCTTAATGAGGGCGATGTAAAAGGATGACTACCCATCCCTTTTCAAGTTAAACTTACGCAAGAACCTTCCAACCTCATTCCAAGGAATGGCAAAACTTTCTTACGATCAAACCACAAGGCTATGCGACGTTGCAACTTATTGCACAAGTGTCGCCTCCATTCCAAGAGATCATTTCACCTATTGAATGGCATTTTCTGGTCACGGAATTAACTTCAGACGAGAAGCAGTGTTTAGGGCGTCTTTTTACCCATCCCATCCCTAATTTCACTAGATCGACAACGTTTAGTCCTAGGGTTCCAACTCAATTCAAGTCTGATCATTTTGAACGATTGGTCCTTAAGGTAGGAATCCTAGATTATTGTTTGCATTAGCATCCAATTAGCTCAACATTTTGGGAATGTGGTTAGGACTAATTAGGCTTGAAGGTTTCGACTTAACGACAATTGGAAAACTTGGCCGAATCCTTATCGTGCTAATCCGTAATTAGTGTTTGGGGTATCTATCGTATTGACTGAACCATGCCCATACGAATCCTTTGCAGCTAGGTGATTTGGGTAATTCACTATGCTTATCTCGCGACAAGGATGAATCCTTCCTAGAGATAATAAACTAGATCTAAAGAAGAAAAATGGTTTCGACTACCACAATACATGTAAACATGCGACTCACTCTATCTTTTATTGGTAAAGTAAAAATACATGATAAGCTGGATACCAACTTTCTTAGGACCTACTAGGACTCACTTCAAATAATCATGACTACTACCTTGTTATCTACACTTTAGAATCTCATGCTTTGTTTAAATTCTGCAACCTTTCCCAAATGCAACACTTGATGAATCAATTTTATGCACGATGAAAGTGCAACATGCAACCCTTTCATAACTACAACGTAGTTAAATGAGGTTATTGTAGAGTTAGTGTTGGTATATTCTTTCTTGCGAGCACATGCCACATGCCAATCCCTAGATTCAATTTTTGATACGCCACCATTACTTTTCGGATAACCTCCTACGGGTGTTAACAACTTTTCCCCATGAACCACTACAATAAGGATTTTTCCTAAATTGCGACATAAGCTTATTCTTTCCATGTCTAGTCAAAAATACACTTAATAACTTCAGCCTTATAATGATAGTTGGTAGGTGTTCTAGGCTCGTCACTTTGAAATGCATGATAAGGCAACATAATACTAAGGTCGTAAGATGGATAGACAACTCACGTTCATCATATTGAAAATGTTAATAAGTCCATTTTATGTCATGAGATAATTCTAGTAATCGATCAAATAGACAGATTTTCCTCAATTTCCTTTTTAATTCGGCTTGGTAAATTTGAACATGCATAGGTGCTTTCTATTCCGTGAGAGTTATCATACCTAATGCATTACTTTTGCGTAGAATCAAAAATCATAAAAAACGTGGGTCTGTGGGCTCGGGGAGATGTCGACTTGAATGCTAGGAGATGAACCTCCCGCAGGCACACCTTGTGACTTTTTAGGGGCCATCGTAGGCGTGGTTTCGGCTTCTGGTTTGCCTTTGCGGTCCATGAATTTACTTGCCTTGGTATGCAGCCTCCAAATCTTTGCCTTTTTCCCTCGTGCGCAGGAGATTCCTTTGCGGGGCTTTGGATAAATGGTGCTTGCGGAAGAGGGCTTTATGAGTTCTTTAGGAAAACCCGGGGTGGCTAGGAATGGGTTCACGGATGGCTTGTGGGCTTTGAAGCCTATTTGCGGAAAGTCTCTTACGATGGGTCTTGCAGGAGGGCTTTATGAGCTTCTTCTTCTTCTCTTCAAAGTCCCGGGGGGGAGGGGGGGGTAGGAATGGACTTATGGGGGATCTAGTGGGAAGGGGGCTTAGGAAAGCCCCCTTAGAAGCTTCTTAAAGAAGCTTCTAAGAAGCTTCTGGTGTGTACAGATCCGACGTGGAAGAGGGAGGGGTAGTAATGGTAGGAGAACGACGTCGAGTGGGGGGGGGGAAATTGGTAGCAGCCTGACACGACGGAGCTGCGGCAATAGCTGGCGACCTGCGGCGAGCACAAAGGCGGTCTCTAGCAGCACGGCGTCCTCCCAGTCTGGCGGCAATTGGCGTCCACGACAGTAGTGTCTACGGCGTCCTCTGCACGCAGCACGGCCCTATACTTCCTCCTCTCTCCCTTCCACTAGGGGGGGGGGGTTTATAGGCCAAGGGGGGGGGGGGGGAGAGGGGAGAAGGCGTCCACCACGTGGCCCCCTTGCATGGGTTCCCCCCCTCCCATGCAGGCCACGACTTTCATATCCCATCCCCCCCACACTCCCTCTTCTCCAGCCATGCATCGGCTGGGGAAAAGGGATAAAAGAAAAAAAAATAAATTGCTTTACTAATAACTATTTTGCCCCTCCCAAGAGGGTGTTTACGCGGGAATTTCGGTTTTGAACCCTCGGCTCGTTTTGCCAACGCGCAGGTTACACATTATACTACCGGTAAATCCAATATGTGGGATAACCTTTGTACAAAGTTTACGCAGTGTGCGGAAAGTCAATGTTCACGGGTGGGAATATTACATTCTCCTACATTTATATACATACATACATACATACATACATACATATACATATACATATACATATACATATACATATACATATACATATACATATACATATACATATACATATATATATCTATCATAATGTGAACGCTTGTGTGGCCATTTTGTGTCTTTTGAACTTTAATTGAAATGGATTGATAGCTCCCTCCTCTTCCTGCTCTCTCCCTCCCCCCTCCACCCAATGAATGTCATACAAGACAATTCATACAAGCAATCCAAATGTATATTTATATTGCGTTAACTCTGGAAATAGTGCTTTTGCTTGACAAATCAAGAGAGACAAGGTCACCAAAGGCTTGTAAAATTTTCACATAAGCTATCCAATTGAATTGTATAATAGTACTTTCTTGACAAAATAAAATGCAGTTGTGCTAAGAGAGGTAGTGCGGGTGTTGCATTGATGGTCACAGTGTAGGTGGTGTTGGAAAGGTTCTTCTACTTCCAAATACAATGTGCAAGTTTTCTTTAGTGAGTGTGGGTTGGTGTTTAAACATGTTGACAGTTGCATCCATTCCAAATACTTGGAGGTACACATAGTGTAAGTGCTTGCATACCAAATATACTTTTCCTTCTATGACACAATCCGTAAAATCTCGATAATTAAATGTTGGATTCTTTGCAAAGTGCACATCATAACACTCTAGCAAGAAACTTGAGTTAACTGTCTCTAGTTTGAAAAGATCATGCTTCAAGGGCTTCACCACTATGCACATCGCCTGTAAAACTCCTCTTTGATATATATATGAGCCTCGTTAACATCCACCTCTTGTGCTGTCTTTTGTAAAACAAACCCTCCACTCTCCAACATGTGGATTTATTGTGCACTACAACAAAAAGGCCTCTTAGACACACTTTTAGACACGATTTTTAAATTGAGAGAAAATCTTACAGGTGCGTCTACCCGCCCGTCTATTTGCGGGTCTACAATCTCGCATTTATAGTCGCATGTATGAAGAAATTTACACGCAAAAATAGACGCGCGGTAGACTCGCATATACACGCATGAATACAAGCGCATTAAAAAAGCAAAATTGTTATTTATTTAATTTCTTTTGTGCATCTACATGGCAAATTAGACGGGCATATAGGCACGCCCATAGACGCGCTTTTACAAGCGCCGGTAGACGCGAACGCAAAACCAAAAGTCTCATTTTTAAAAAAAATATATTTAATTTCTTTTTTTAAATTTGAATTATGTAGCGCCCATATGAGCGCGTTTTTTTCCCCCCCTCCCATACATTAAATTGTGCATTTGGGAAAAACACAATGGATCTGAAAGCACGAGAATTGAAAACAAAAATCCATGTATTCATTATAGATAAAACACATTTATATGGGGAGTTTAAGTGCTTGCAACCTAAAGCATGGTTGCAAGCAGTAGGCTCAAAGATGGATAATAGATATATAAGAAAACAAGGCCATAGAGGAGGTATGGTGCTCCTTTACAAATCTGAAGAAGAAACATCTTTGCTAGCACCACCATGGCTACTAGCGTCGCTATCCCCCTCCTCGCTATGCTCCACATCAGGGTTCACCTACACATACAAAAGATCAAGGTTGCTTATATACAATTGCAAAGAAAAAGTTATAATTAGCTATACTTTTAATAGGAAAGTAAGAAAAACAGACCTTCTCTGGCTGTCGAATCCTCATAGCCCAGTTGTATTGCTCCTCAGTGACGAGACCCTCCTCATAGAAGTGAAGCCATGTGGCTGCGCAGTTATGGCCTTGATGGTAACCTACCTCTCTAGGAGTAGGTATCCTACCAACGATAGTAGTCTGCAAAACAATTATGATATATACAAACAATTATGAGACAGAATGTATTAGAACAAATTATATAAAGTATTGAAAGAAATATAAATTTTAAAAAACTAGAAATCAAAATATACTTACAAACTCTGCCTCCCACAACCCTCTGCCGCCCGATCCGTAATGTGATGATCCCATGGTTTCCATTTGGATGCATCGCGCCTCTGCGTGCTGGCGACTCTTCACTTTCTTTGCTGCTTTCTTTTTTGCTTTCTTCCACTCTATGCGGTGGCACATATGTGGTTGGCTATAGGCTCCATGCCCCTCCTCCTGTCTCCGCAGTGACTCCCTGGCACGTGTCATGAGGTGGGATCTTTTGTTGTGAAGCAAATCCCTCACTTTTGTGCATCCCCAATCATCCGAGAATCGCTGACCCTCAGGATTTGGGTACCTCCTATGGACTGCCCTCAACACCTCCTGCCATAAGCTGCTTTTTTGATTCTTGAAGTAAACGAAACAATCTTTATACGTCGCATGCACGATGCTCCTCATGAACACCATTACATCCCTTCCTTCATCATCATGGAAGATGCCACCAGTATCTGTAACTCTATAGTACTAGCCTACATGCTTCTCTACGTGATCTCCTGGTGAGAGTGATCGCTCGCCACCTCCTAGTCATCCTAGTCAGCCCCCACACAAGCCTTGTCCTCCCCCTCGACTCTCCCTTCTCTCTTTGTGTCGACTACCCTCTGCCTCGCTGGATGCATGTGCTTTTGCAAATGCACGTGCGTCGGCTCACGCTTGTGCTTCAGCCGATGCATGTACATGTACTTCACGTGGAGTACCTGCAATTGGAGTTTGGACATTTGGTATTTGGGAAGCAGTGCCAGGCAAAGACGTCAGAGGCATTCCAAACATGACGCTGAACACCTCGTCTGTTGTGGGAGAGTGGCCAAGGTGTCTAATCATCTCTCCCATGAAGTTTTCCTTACTAGGAAACCCTCCAAAAAATACATTACCCCTGTACCGAACAAGCCCAATGTATCATTCATGTGATCCAAATCTGGGTCATTGCTAGGTGAACCAAGATGCGACATCTGCAAACAAAACACAGGAAAAAGACAAATTCGTACAATTCTAGAAATAATTTTTTTTTTTTTATCAGAGCTGGCCGGCGCCTGTATAATCGCATATGAAATGTAGAATAGCCTTGCTCTCAGACGCATCCCCGAGGTCAACCCTCTGGTTAGAGCACGTGTATATCCGCATCTAAGATGCAGCATAGACGCACTCTCAGATACGATTCTAAAGTCAATGCTTCTGGGCGCACGTATATCCTTGCGTGTGGAATGTAGAATATACGCGCCTGGAGATGCGACTCTGAAGTCAAAGCTTCTGGGCAGGGTGTGTGTATTCCTGTGTCTGACATGCAAGATACACATGCCCAGAGACGCGACTCTAAAATCAAAGCTTCTTTTGTGCAGAGCGTGTATATTCTCGCATCTCAGATGCAGAATACACGCGCTATGAGATGCAATCCCAGACGCAATGACCGCAAACATAGCTTCACATCTATACCTACGTCTGTACTGAAATTTAGACGCACTGGCAAACGTGCTCAGTCGGCTGATTTCAATCCGACAACCGCCATTCATGATTTATTTGTGCTATAAAAAGTTCAGTCATAGATCCTAATACACAGAGAGAGAGAGAGAGAGAGAGGACTCACCTTGGGTGTTTGGTGTGGCGGGCAGTGGCGCTTCTTCCTTCTCCTTCTTCCTCTCCTTAGTGAGTTACTCTCTCCTGATGCTTGCTTGCTGCTTGTTGTCTCCTCCCTTTGCTTCTTCTTCCTCTTGTTCTCCTCTCTCTTGTTCTCTCTTTCTTCCTCTCCTTGGCTTTCCTTTTTCCCCTCTTGTCTCTTTGAAGTGAAAGAAGAGGTGAGTCATGAGGAGGTGAGGCATGAAGAGACTAGTAGAGGTAGATTGCATGTCGGCTAAACTCGAGCTTCAAAACACGCAAAAAACGCAGGAAATAAAAGGCACAGTTTGAAAAGAAATGATTCAAGGATCTTTTAAATTTTGACTTTTGCATCTATTTTCGCGTGTATATGTGCATCTAAGTTTACGTAAACGTGCTTATAGACGCGAAGTTAGACGCGCAAATAGACGCAGATTTAGACGCGTAGGTAAACGCAGATATAGATGTGCATTTAGCTTTTATCATGAAAATTTTTTTTTAGGATAAGTTTTGATAGTAAGTTCTTATCATAGGTTTTTATGTATTTATGATAAGTTTTGTGTATTTAAAATTGAGATCTTAGAATAATTAATATGCCAGCTTGAAGTTTTTATGTAAACATATGAATAACAAATTTGTTGTTGTCATGAATTAGGTTTAATCATGTCGTCATCGTCAACTAGTGCGGTGCATGCTGAGGAGTCAACGAGCACATCCTCAAGTGAGGATGAAACATTACATCTTCATAATCGAGATGCATGGCTATAACGAAAAATTAAATGCATGTGTGATCGTTGTCGAGGGTGTATTTTTCGAGCACGTCGAGTTGCACTGTCACACCTCAGCATGTATGGAGAATGGGACCGAGAAAAATCACTTGTATTCATTGTTTTTTTTAACACTAACATTGCTAGTCTATTTTACTCAATATATATCAACGTACATGAAACTCCCTTTTGTGGTTGAGCAGGATGCGGTGCCACATCCTCAGATGCTCCCTCCGGGGCATCGAGAGGCTGCAAAACGTCGACGCGAGGAGGCAGAGTCTTCAAGAAGAGTGGAGACTGACGATCATGATAGTAGCGCTCATGAAATGCCCCATCAAGTTGTAGAGGATGAGATTTTGGACAACATGGTACACCATCTATTTTTGCAATCAGTTGAGGGAGGACCCACTATATGTAGCGTCATCTACTGCATTGTATGAAGGTTGTACGTACTCCGTTCTTCATGCATCCCTCGAGATACTTAACTTGCAAACAATTTATGGATGGAGTAATGTCAGTTTGAATGCGTTATTGAAGTAGGTATCAATTCAATTTGGCTTATGAATCATAATATTAATTGTTCTATTTTGAAATCAGACACAAATATATGCTGGTGGTTTTTTAACTCACTTTTAAAAATATATGTAGGTTATTATCACAAATGCTTCCAAAAGGAAACAAATTGCCAACTAAGAGAGAGTAAGCAAGACATTACTTGACATCTCTGGGAGGCCTCGATTATGTCAAGATCCATGCATGTGTCAATGATTGTGTCTTATTTCATAGGATTCATGAGTTCGCACAAGAGTGTCCTGTTTGTGGCGAATCAAGATACGAAGTGGAGATGAAGTCAATGGATGTGCCTTGTAAGGTTTTGCGACATTTGTCGATTGTTCCACGTATTCAACTTATGTTCAAGTATAATTATATTGAAAAGCTCATGTCATGGCATGCTAGTCATCATTCAAGTGATGGAAAATGGAGAATCCCTGTAGATACACTGGCATGGCAACATGTAGATAATTTGTGGCCCATTTCAAAGAAGAGCCAAGAAATTTGAGATTTGGTTTAGGTATGGATGGAATCAATCCATTTGGCATCAAAAGCACATCATACAATGTATGGCGAGTGGTATTGGTGAACTATAATATTCCTCCATCCATGGCAATGAAAAAGGGACATGTAATGTTGTCCCTTCTGATTCCTAGAAAGCACAAGGTAAAAAACATGGACATTTACTTAGAGTCTTTGATTGAAGAGTTATAAATGTTATGGGAAGGTATTGAGGTGCAAGATACAAGCATATCTGCATCCTCTAGAGATTTCACGTTGAAGGCCATGTTGTGGTGGATCATGCATGACTTTCTAGGATACGGAGAGTGTTCAGGTACATGTATATAACTCTGTATTTGAAATTCAAGACTTGAATCAATTGATTTTATTAATTCATTGATTTGTTCAGGTTTAACCACATCAGGATATCATGCATGTCCTATTTGCGGTCCCTCTCTAGTCTCCTCTAGGCTGGCACGTTTAAAGAAGGTTACATTCTGACAGATACGTGAGCTCGAAGGAAATTGATCCAAACACATTGCAAGATGCTCGAGTATTATCTGTTGAGGTGGTTTGTTTGGTGGAGGAAATTTTTCCTCGATCCATTTTGACTACTCAATTACATTTACTTGTACATTTGATTGATGAGATCACACTTTGTGGGGCAGTTCATGCAAGGTGGATGTTTTTTCTTGAGTGCTTCATGAAAACCTTGAAAGATTTTGTGAGGCAAAAAGCACGGCCTGAGGAAAGCATGCCTGAGGGTTGGTTAGTGCAATCATCCCTTGTTTATATCTCTGAATATCTTGCTGAAGTGGACCCCTCTCAACCACGACTATGGAAAGATGATGAAGACTTGAGGATGAACTCTATAATACCTCAAGGAAAAGGAATGAGTAAAGTGCTAACAAAAGAAGAGCTTCGTAAGTTAAATAGTTTTTGTGTGCTCAATAGTGATGTAATGAGCAAATGGGTGACACTATATAATGAAGCAAGGGCAAGAAGAAAAAGCGAAAGACAAGCATTTCGCACCAGATATGGATGCAATGTCTCATTTCCAGATCATCTAAATGCGCTCCCACATCATATTGATATAGATTGGTTACATGAGGAAATGGAGAGAATGGAAAAAGAACAGAAAATTAATATATCTCAAGAAGAGTGGGAATATACACGAGGTTGCTTATCAAAGGTGAGACATACTATCAATTAATTTGTTTCTAGTTATATTTTATATAATAAATTGACATGTTTGATCTTAATCTTTTACTACTAGTACACATTATTCAATGCTATTTGGTGTGAGGATAAATATCTTTGAACTCA
The DNA here is from genome assembly GCF_053477565.2 of Lygodium microphyllum. Taxonomy (NCBI): domain Eukaryota; kingdom Viridiplantae; phylum Streptophyta; class Polypodiopsida; order Schizaeales; family Lygodiaceae; genus Lygodium; species Lygodium microphyllum. Next base: position 116,767,874 of record NC_141161.1, on the reverse strand, counting down.
ACATATAGATAAAAAGAGAAATACCTAAGATTGTGGTGTCCTTACTCACTTCGAGGATGCCAATGGTACCATGGAAGGTTATTGTGGCTTGATCCAAGATATTCTGAAGCTTGACTTCAAACGATTCTTTATATATGTACTAGATGTGAAGTGGTTTAAAGAAGTGGTAACAAATGGTGAGCATTGCACAATCAAACATCATCCAAGTGGTTTTGTAATCATTGACTCTACAAATTTTCACCAAAACAAGAATGACACATTAGTACTACCTCAACAATGCGAGCAAGTATATATGCAAAAGCTAAATTTTTTATATGTATACATGTGATACATATACACAATATAATAAGTATTTAAGTTTCTTGCTTTTGTTTTTCAAATACAGGTTGTGTATCATCCAATGGTAAACAAAAACCGATGGTGGTATGTCATCCCTATATCTAATTGTTCAAAACTAAAATAACGTAATATTACCGACATAGAGATAGCATATGACAATCCAACAATTAATGATGATGTACATGATGACACCATAATGTATGATATGCGTGATATAGTACAAGATGAACCTCGCAAGGATGTTCAAGAAAACGCAAAAGAGGACAATAATGTGGTTGATGAAGTTATTGAGCAATATAGCAACACATCTGATAGTGGGATAGACTTATTTGTTTCGTTACCTCTTGGTAACATAGACCTAGAAGTAGATAGTTTAGCAAGGGCTGATCTCATTGAAGATGAGATGGATCATTCACTGTAACATACTTAATTTGACTAATGATTCAATGTGTATTCTTAATTCTATGGAAAATATCATGCGCACACGTGCATACTCAAGAATCAATAGTCAAGTTTAAAGCTAAATTGAATTTTCCATAATAAAAAGGAAGTATTTTTTATCATCTTCAAGTAGAGAAATTACGAGATACATGCAATGCTTGCTACTAATTGTATAATAAGGTTTCTGTCACTTGTCGCTAATTACTTATATCAGGCTTATCAGCTGGAGGAACTGCCATTCATTAGAGAGCAATGCAAAAATAATTATTAACTCTGGTTTTTTAATTATATTAAGTCCAATTTCAGGTGGTTAAATAATTACATGTTTGAAGACGCGTCTATATTCGCGTCTATTTGCGTGGGTATATAGATGTAAAATTTGCGTCTATTTACACGCTCTTTTACATGCGCATATAGACACAATGATAGACGTGCCCCGACTTTACGCATCTAACATACGCATCTATGCCTCGTTTCTATTGTGGTGGTGCTATCAAATTTGGGCCTCGTGCCACTAGCCATACTTGTGGAACCTTGGACATTACATGATGAATGAACTGGTGCGGCATTCCATGTTAATTGCTAGTTTCTCCCCTTAAGCTAGACCACTCCACAATGCCCCAAAATGAAGATGCGGGCACCCCATAAGTTTTTATTTTTATTGGTTTTTTGCATTTTCCCTTTTTAGCTCTCAACCATCCTTGACATTGCACATGACTATGAGCTAGAATCCTTCTTATAGCCCAAATGCTATCATGAAGGACTATCTCCACTACCATTTTCATTGAAGAATTTAGTGATACTACCCTTGATTGATCAAAAGGTAAAGGGTACTAAAAGTTTATTTTTCTCGTGCCCTTTCTTCTAGGTATGTTTTTGGTCACATACTCAAGCCTATGAGAAGAGTTGGCTTCTTCTGACCCCACTTTCCCATCAACCTTACATTTTCTAGCTACACTCACATTGTCCCTCCAAAATCAAGACATTGATGCAATTCACTTCCTCCTACAACCTCCTCAATAGTCCTTGATGTTGCTCGATGTGTGGAACTAACTCTTTATTGATGTCAATTCAAAAGCTTCTCTACACTAGGTCCTACACCATGGAAATTTCCACCAATGAATGCATGTCATTTTTGTGCTCTATAGTAGAGCATTGGCTAAATCACTGACAGATGCATCATACAAGCTTATAAATCCCTTGAATCCCTCCCCTATCAAAAAACTTGCATGCATTGGCTCTGTTAGGTTCATAGTTGGCATATGATCAATGTCCTCTACCACTTGAAAAAAAATATAGCACAAGAGGGTATGGAGCATGAGAAAACAAATGCACCACTTATCACATCCTAGTTGCAACATACTTACCTATTCTTTATGAATAAATGAAACCTACTTGGCCAGAAACTGTACATGGTTGTTATGACATATCTCTCGAGATGTTTGTGGTGTTCTTGAACTAAGAAATCACTGGTTTTTGCAGTCAATTTACTGTTATAAAATTTTTGGATTGAAACTATCATGTATATATAGTGGTCAGTAGCAGCAAGATACATTGGTACGCACAAGGTGTATTTGGTTTGCAAGGAGCTATGCACTTTCTATGTTAAGACTACATTGAATACATAGAGTTGTAGGGATGGCAAATGCTAATAAGATTGGTAACATCACTCAAATAGTGGGTGTGAAGTTGGATAACAACAATTATGCTATCTAGAAATTCCACATGGAGAACTTTCTCACATGGAAAGGCTATTGGGATCTTGTGATAAGTGATGAAATTGAGCCTAAGCTTCAACATAGAAATTCAACTCCTAAATAGTAGAATGCACACCGTGCTTGGCTTAAATGTACTGATAGAGTCTTGTAGTCACTCTCATTGTACATTACACATGAAATGGTCATGTAGATGTTTCCATTGGATGCAAACATGCTTCAATTGAATGCTACTATTTTTTCTCATGGTAGGGCAAGTATCAAATACATTGATATATAGCATAAATGGATTAGACATATAAATGTTTAATAGGTTAAAAACTATGTAGCATAAGGACCTTATTAAGGGGCTACCAAGGTTTAAGTATGTTGATTTTGGAGATGTATGCTCAACATGCTAGTTTGGGAAACGAGCCCGGTTTCCATTTTCAAAGAGCACAGAATAGCAGCAAGCCATTACAAGTTGTGCGCTCAGATATCTAGGGACCCGCTCATAATGTATCACTTAGTGGGTCTAGATACTATGTGACCTTTGTGGATGAATATAGCAAGTACACATGGGTATACATCCTAAAGCATAAGGATAATGTTTTGGAAAGCTTTATGGATTTTAAAGCTCATGCAGAAAGAGAGCTTAACTATTACGTCTCATGATTACGGTCTCATGGTGGTGGACAGTACATGTCAAAGGGATTTGATAGATACTTAGCAAAGCATGGGATCATGAGTTAGTTGACTTGTAGCTATACTCCTCAAAATAATGGAGTGGCAAAAATAAAGAACAAGGTGATTATGGAGGCAGCTAGGACCATGTTGAATGAGAAGGACATGCCTTTGTAATATTGGGCTGAAGTAGTACTTATGATTGTCTATGTCATGAATCAAACACCTACACTAGGAATACACGAAAAGATACCTTATGAGTAGCTCTATGCCTACAAGATTAACATCTCACATTTGAAAATATTTGGTAGTATTGCCTATGTTCATGTTCCAGATGACAAACGAAAGATACTTGACCCTGAAGTAGTCAAGTGTGTTTTCATTGGATACTTAGAGGAAAGGAAGACATATAAGTGCTATGTTATGAATATACGTGAGATATTTCTTAGTCGTGACGTAGCATTTGATGAGTTCGCAATTTGGTATGGTGCTAAGTAGGCTATAGTACATGATGATTCTTCACAGGTCACGCATGCTGAAAATGAATAGCAAGACATTATTTCTTCTAGTGGACCTGCATTGGTTGCACCTAGAGTTGAGCAGAGATATATATCACCTCATGAGAGAGTAGAATCGAGTTCATCTCAATTATGGATATCCTATAGAGAAACGAAGTCTATGGATAGGGCTACCTACATTGGATACTCAGTGAGACATTATGCATACATGATAGAAGTGCAGAAATACAAAGAGTCTAAAAAGAGCCATGTTGTAGAAAGAATTTTAGATTATAGACTTGGGAGAGCTAAAAGTTTTCTTAGGGATTGAAGTTATATGTATATCTCATGGGATCTAGATGCTATAGAAATAGTATGCACAAAATATGTTGGAGAAGTATGACATGCTAGAATGGAAGCCCATGGACAGACCACTAGAGTAGAATGAAAAGAGACAGGAAATTTAATAGAAAACATGACTATCTATAGATAGATGGTTGGCAATCTGATCTATCTTACTATCACTAGACCAGAATTGAGTTATGCAGTTGGGTTAATCAACCAATTTATACAACAGCCAAGGAAACCTTGCCTAAATGTTATGAGGAGGATCTTGAGGTATGTGAATTGCCTTATGGGTTGTTCTATGAGCATGGTAATCATGTTGAGCTTATAAGTTATAATGATGCAGATTGCACTAGCTATTTGTATGACAAAAGATCAACTAGTGGATATTCATTTGATCTTGGAAGTAGCATGGTTAGTTGGAGTGGTAAGAAACAACCTATTATGGCTCTCTCAAGTACAGAAGCATAATAAAGAAGGGTGCAGCATTAGTTGCATGTGAGTGTGCTTGCTTGGGTAGTTAAGTTTATGGATGAGTTGGGAACTTATGTAGATAAACTAGTCAAGATGTATTATGATAACATGAGCAATGTGTTCATGGCAAGTAATCTAATTTATCATACCAGTTCAAAGCATATAGAGGTACATTACCATTTTATCAAGGTAATGGTTTTTGGAGGTAGGATAGACCTCATTCATGTGAAGACTAAAGGCCAAGTGGTAGATGGATTTGATAAATCACTTGGTAAATATAAGTTCACTCATATTGGATCTTTGCTTAGGATACATGAATTGACTTGAGCTTAAGGGGAGGAGTGTTGATAGCTATGCAAGCTCTAAGTCCCCTAACTCTATTGTTAGAAGGTATTGTCATTGTAGACCTAGTTGAGTTGTATTTTGATTTAGTGTGTGTGAGAAATAAAGCAAACAAGAAGAGAGTATATTGTTCTCTCTGAGCTTATGGCCCCCATGTTTGTCTCTCCCTCTCTCTCTATCTTAACAAAGTTGTAATCCTTCCAATTTAGGGTAGTTTTTCCTTACGTTAGTTTTAAAATTCTCCTCCTAGGCATTCACAAGCCATGAAAGATAGTCCTAGAAACTCCACAAAGCCTTACTTAGGCTTTCACAAGTATTCCAAGATCCATAAACATCTACCCCTAAGTCGAAACTTAGGTTTTAGTACTAAAAATTTATGTTAGGTCCACATTTATTACTCAAACTTAGATTTCATCTCCATTTTGCTTGACGCACCTTACAAACCTTTTTCCCTAAAACTAACCCAAGATCTCTACACATATCCCTTATATGATAGGCTCTCACTTGCCCATACACTTAGCATTCATATTAATTGAGGGTTGCATCTAGAATGCTAGAAAAGTAGTGTGAGAGAGCACAATGGAAAGGAAAGGGAAAGAAAACATGGAGAGATGAAGGAGACCAAATGAGCATAAAAGAGAATGAAAATTTTGGATGCAATGATTGAATTATAAATGGTTGCAATGGTCAACCCCAATGCGTAGCACTTAGTGTCTTTGTGGACACCAAACAATATTAGGGGATGAAAGAGAATGATGAGTGTAAGCTAAATGATCACAATTATTTGATCAATGAATGAGAATGCAAGCCACCTATAAATAGGAGAACTTGAGTGCAACTAGTAATGAAGTGGCTAGGTCCATAAAGTGGATGCCCAAGATAGTATATGGTGCTAAAAAACGAATGCACTAATGTATCCTCCATCTAAAATAACTAAAGCATATAAAATGAAAAAGAGAGATAATGTCAAAGCTCCTCATCCACGTTGACTTTTAGGAAGAAAATTATGGGAGAAGACACACATATCTACTAATACCGCCTCTCAAATCTTATTCTTGGCTAAAGTACAAATGAGATATAGGTCCAATGTAGAGGCGAGCTCAAGCTCAACCGCCAAGACCCACAGACCGCTTATTGTTCAAGGGTTCAAGCAAGCACTAATGGCTACCTCTCACATAGCTGACACACTATCCCTCTCTATGAGTGTAATGAGCTTACATTGATGCTCGATTGAGTTGCTTCCTCTCTTAAGCACTCCGATAGCTCCATGATTTGGGATGCACGCTCAAGCATTCTCAAGCCTCTTCTTCCAAGCTCTATCCTCCATAGCCATGCGTGAGACGAGAGAAGAGAAGATAAGAAGAAGAAGAAGAAGAGAGGAGATGGTGGAGGGCTTCACCTCCAAGATCCCTCACCCTCACACACTCACTCCCTTACTCACTCATACTCCCTCCCTCAAGCACTCACAAGTAAGCAAGAGAAGAGAAGGAGACAAGAAAAAAAGTCCACTTTGCCACACACCGAAAAATGAGCTCTCATTTACTTTTTGAACTTTATATACATGCCCTAAAATCTCATGGGCATCCATCCCTTTTTACATGGCCAGTGCCCTTTTTCCCTTTTTCCTAGCTTCTTACCTTTGTCCTACCACCTGTTCACAGTTACAATTACAGAGGAGGGAGCCTGGCACTCTTTTACAGAGGTTTTAGCGGTACCTTTATATATAAAGGTGTGCCTTCTTTCTTTTGGCTTCTTGCTGCTTCCATGGTTGTGTCTTGGACTCTTGGTGGTTGTTCCAATGCTTTTAGATTCTTTCTGGGAGGCTCTCTCTTTTGTAGAGCACCTTTTCATTTTTTCCACCTTGCACTTTTCCTTTTGATACCTTGTTTTTCACTTCCTTCGCAGTAAACATTTTTCCCCTCCTAGTTGAGTGCGAGTCCCATGGCACTACTTCATGGTGAGTCGGACGGTGTTGTTGGTGTAGCCAAGTGGCTTTTTGAGTTTGTATACAAGCCCTGGTTGAAGGTGTGTTGGAGGAATTTATGCCTCTGAAAGGATTTTTGAGTTTATATACGAGCCCTAGTTGAAAGTGTGTTGGAGGGATTTATGCCTTTGAAAGGCTTTCTAAGTTTATATACGAGCCTTGGTTGAAGGTGTGTTGGAGGGATTTATGCTTTTGAAAGGCTTTTTGAGTTTATATATGAGCCCTGGTTGAGGGTGTGTTGAAGGGATTTATGCCTTTGAAATTGAATATTGTGTTGGATGGATCCCTGTGTGGAGAGAGGCGAATGTGTTGATCCACCTTTGAAATTGAAAATTAAGTGGGATGGATCTGTCATTTGGCCCTCCATGGCTACCATCTCCTACACTACTCCAAATGAGCTTCTTCATTCACTTTTTGACTAGGGTTGCCTCGATATTTCTCTGCCTTGGTTTGCCTTCATGGGAATGTTATCACATAAAATGGCCCCTCTCATAGGTGGTTGCTCGTCCCGAGATATTGTGGTTTTGACCTGATGAAGGTTCGATGAGAAAGGGCGGATGTGTGAGTCATTGATGACTGGGTTGCGGAGGAATTGAGCTTGGGATGTGCGAGTCTCAAGTTAGTCTCAAGTTAGTCTCCCGATTAAGGTGGTGGGGGTCAGGGACTAACTTGAGAACCCCTAAGTTCAGTGACTGTGATCCATGTGCAGCTTGCGATTTTTGCGTGGTGTCACTTCCCATTTCTTTTTTCTTTTCTCTTTTCCTTCTGCGGTTTTTTGCCTATTCTAACATGGAGAGGGGTGGTGGAAAAAAATGGATGGCTATAGTTGGTGAAATGGCTGCCGTTCATGTCCTCAAGGAGGGCCATGCAAAATGATGGTGTTATGCAAGCACTGATCGAGAGTAAGTCTCACTCACAACCCGATAACGAGATGTTAAGAAGTGCCAGTTGGGGAAATGAACTTTGGCGGATGCACAACACAACACAAAAATCTAAATATTTCGACAAGCATCACATGAACGACACATGAAACAAATACCAAACAATGCCTCTTGTAGCTCAAAGCAACTTAAAATCCAAATGCGATAGAGCATCACTCCAACACAAATTTCAAAAAAACCAACAATTAGAAGATAAACCAAGTGAAATATATTCTCTTACCTTAACAACCTTCAGCCAAGACCTCGAGGAACTTACTATATGTATATCCTCTACATCATGTTCATTCAAGGCCTATTTATAAATATATTTATCTATAAATTTTTCATGAATAAAACATAATCCTTTTCTATTCAATCTATAAATAAAGCCTTTATATTACACCTCTCTGTATATAAAAATAATATTTTAAAAATACATTATTTTAAACCCACGTGACGCACACATATATTCATAAGTAACTTACCCAAGGTCGAGACTTGGCTCCTTTACCTCCAAATACTCCGACTTCCCAAGTTAGCACAAGAAGAGTTTGCTTTCTCACATGTGCGACCCTCCTCTCATATCTCTCACAAGATATAAGATCAATACCTAGGAAAAAGGCCCCATGCTCTTCTCTCACCTCTTCTTATATAGTTTTTCTTCCACTCGCACGCTCTTAGGCTTTTTAGGCTTTTTTATTTCTTGAAAAACATTAGGGATTTTAATACATTGCTTTTCCTTCCACTTTAAAAACTCCAAAAAACTCTAGCCTTAAGGTTTTAAATAGTCAAATCGCGTTTTAAATCTCCATCCTACGGTCGTCAATGGTGACTGCCATATTTACGTATGTTGAGAATGTCACCGTCTCTACTCACGATCTAGAGCCGTCAAATCTGCCCACAATCATTGCGTGATTAATCAGGCCACCGCCGAATAATGTCATTTCCATGCAAATCATCCGTCAACACACTGTATCATTCTTGTGTTTAGAAGAAATGCCACCACCTTGCCTGCTGCTCAGAATCCACCTGCTGCAGTCGTCATTTTTTCATTGATCCCACATATGCCACCTGTCTTTACGAACAGCGAATTCCTAAGATAATCAATTCCTAAGATAATCAACCTTGTCAATTCTGTGTCACTAGTCACTATTATCTCCTGCTACCCGCGTTCAGGACGCCGCGTGTTATCAATGACGTTGGCCGTCAAAGCATCCTGCCTCATCAACTTTGCCTCAACAGCCTTGGACGATTGTGCTAGATAAACAGATTCATCTGCTACCACAGCCTCGCTTATATTTCTTGTAGGCACAGGCCCAAGGATTTGGTCATCAACAGCAACAAGAACAACTTGGGCATCACTCAATCCATCATCAGATGCTCCTGGAGGAGCATCTTCACACGCATCCTCTACGTTCTCATGCATGCATATCAATTTTTTGGCCATCTCATTCCTTATGCTTCGAAGAGATGGATGCACACATCAAGTTGCAAGAGACACTACAAGATATAGACCTTATAGCGACGTTTAAAGCGACGAAAATACAAACAACAAAATTTGGCCCCGTCATCGCAAAAAGCGTCGTTATTGACGACGCCATAGAATCGTCGCTATGTGCGTCACATATAGCGACGGTTGCAGAAAATTTGCAACGCTGATAGCGATGACAATAGCGACGCGTGCAGTTAAATTTGCGACGCAAATAGCGACGGTAACAGAGAAAAAAAAAATTGTGGCAGGGCAGCACATATAGCACTATGTGCTGTATGAGAGCCATACAAAATAGTTTCTGCACTGCTGCATACAAAGCATTTGCAAACAAAAAGAATGTATACTGAAATCATAAAACTGATAGATGAAATAAATACATGATATCGCATAAAATGCGATTGGTACAATCATAAAACAATATCACAAATACATAGAAAATGTCTACATAGATCGGGCGACTAAAAACTAAAGGTATGTGAGCTCTAAGGATCCAAGGGCGAGCTACAAATCCTCGTCCCCCGAAAGCTCTTCGCGCTGCAAAGGAGCATCAAACATATTCTTCAGAAAAAGAAACAACATATCAATCCACCATACAATAATGCATTCAAATATCTCATGGTAACTACGGACAAGAAAGATGAGTGACTTACTGGGCCGCCTCATCTATACAATCGGTCGATCAATGATCTGAGACCGTGCCTCTTTGCATATCGAGTCTCAAGGCCTTGTGGATTGCGATTTGTAATGGAGTGCTGCAAAGAAAACAAAATGCTAACTGTTAAAAACATGATTGTCAGTACAAAGAATATCTCAAAAAAACAAATAAGCAAAACAAAAGAGAAACTTACAAAGTCCTCCAAATATGTCCTGTGGCCGCCACTCCCAAGATGATGTACCGATCCGGCCTCGATTCGTGCCCTCGCCGCCTCCGGCTGCTGCTGACTCCAACGTCCTGGCGAATTTGTAGCCTCCTCCCTCAGTCGGCGCCAGTCGTCTGCATCTAACCACTCAGGCTTTGGAGCCCCACTCTTGATTGCCTTGCGTGCGTTGGATCGTCTATGTGACATGTATGCACGCATGCAATCCATCATCCAGCCCGTAGAGAATCTATCCACTGTGGCTGGCATCCGGAACTCCTCGTGCAAGGATGCTACTATGTACTCCTTGCTCCCCTCCGGTATGTTCCTCCAATGATCCAGGACGTTGTGCCGAAAAACTTATTGGCACAACTCCCTCATGCGAGCCATCACCCTCCTCCCCTCATCATTCATGATGATGGCTCCTGACCTGCCATCCACTAGGTATCCATAACCCCTAGGAGTTTGCCTAAGATGGGCCCTCTCCCATCTCCGTCCAGGCTCCTGGGCATATCCAGGAGACCCCTGTACATCCGTTGTACCGACGGGGGTACCCTCTCCCGGAGTGCCACTCAAAGGGGTGCCACCAAAATGAGTGCCACCAAAAGGCGTACCATCTGCCGACGGCTACCCAAAAGCCGGAGTAACTGGAGTGGACGTCCCCACAGGTGTGACAAATCCTGGAGGTGACGCAACTCCAACTGAACGACGAGACGGAGACACCGCGTCCGTGTCTCCACAGCAGCACCCCCCTGATTCTCCTGCAGTCGCAGTCCCTCCCTCTGGCCCAAGTCGCGAGCGTCAAGATCGTCTGCTCGAAGCTAAAGCATCTGATCACGCTGAAGCTGATCTAGCAGAGTGCCTTGACGAAGAACGAGACAGCTCCTGATCTGCCATCTCTCTGAATCTCGCGAGCTGATCTGGAGACATGTGTGCCATCATGTCCTGAAACTCCTCATCGCTTATCCCTCGACTCATCCTGAAAATGTCGATACCTGCACAGATAAAAAATGATGTTAGAATAATTAATTTAAACTATACAAAGCACATTTATATAAATCATTTTTGAAAAATCCCTCTTAAAATGCATATCTTATCTACCTTTATGGAAGGTCTAAACAACGAATTGAGTAATACAATTGTCCAAGAATGAAGTATTCTATGGTCCCATGTTAATCTCCTGACACAACTCTGCATACACTGGAAGGTCGATAGACATGTCACTACAAAAGAACGAGTCTGCCTCGTTCTCAAAAAATTCTACGACTTCTGTATTTCCATCATTGTTAGCCGATGCGGGCTCCAAGCTTGCGGTGGCCTCCACCCCTTGTAATTTCGATCCCTCTATTTGCATATTTTCTTCATCTATGCCTGGAACATCGCTTTGATCGTATACTCTTGCACCTCGAGGAGTTGAAGGTATAACATACCACCATCGAGGTTGTCGGGGATTTGGATAGAAGATTACCTGTTCACAAACACTTACAAAGCGGCTTCAAACCATTGTGACATAAACCATGTCGTATTACAATTAGCATGCAAATGACTATTTGTACCTGTTCACAATGGGCCGGCAACACAAAGGTGTCGCGCAAATCCATCCATTTTTTTTCGGAATCTATTTCGAGAAATCCAGATAGACCTCGCCGAACTGTTGCGCCAGCTCCTCCAAGTACCACTTTGAACCACTGCACATTGAATATTATCATGGAGAAGCTACGGTAATCCACCGTAATAATACTTTGCAAGTTCCCAAAATACTCCATCTCATCCACAACCGTGTTTGAATCCGTTGCTCGTCGCCGACTCTCTTGCTCAAACCTTGCCATGACACCATAGTCCATTATGGAGCGCATTTGGTCAATACGCTCCATCCGAAAATGCCGTCCGCGCGACCACGCTGCACTATATATTTTGTATTGCACATTGAAACACTCAAATTAGATGTAGCAAGCAAATTTAGATACGACACATTCTAAACCCCTCATTACCTTTGGACTACATCCCCTCGAGAACTCCCACTCCTCCATTGAGACCTCTGTCCCTTCGCTGGATGCTGCGGTCAAGGCTCCATGCAACCATTGTGTTGACATAAACCGCGGCATCTCCTCCATGCCTTCGGGATATCGAATCGGTCGGTGATGCGTACTGCGTCGAAATTCAGCTCGCGCTTCCTCTCGATCTTGCCTTGCAATCTGGTACTTGGCAAGCCACATCTCCATGGAGGCATGGTGCAACATACAAAAGCGATTCACCTTCTCTTCCATTGAGGCATCCATTCTTTTGTCTACCCCATTTCCAACCACCACATCTCCAGTCAGCCTGTCATCGTCCTTCAGCGTCCATAGCATTTCATTGTCTTGTTCCACCGTTGGTAGCCATTGTGAGATATGCACTAATGCCTCTGACACCAACCAACCTTCCGCCATGCTACCTTCCGGAGGAGCTCGTTGTCGCACAAAGCCTTTCAGGGTTTTCATGAAGCGCTCCAAGAAGAACATCCATCGCGTATGGACAGGTCCAGCAATCTCCACTTCGTCCATAAGATGCACAAGAAGGTGAACTTGTATCGTGAGCATGCTAGTGGGCAGGTATTTCTCAAAGAGACAGACCGTCTCAACTGCTCCCCACCTTGCGGATTCAATAGAGGACGTCTTAATCTCTTTTTGTGAGATCCATTGCACCAAAGTCGAGAACTTGTAAATGGCCCCGCGAATTTCTGGAGTTAGGCATCCCGTGATCGCGATCGGTAGGACAAACTGCCACAAATGAGAAAGCATTAAGAATAATGGTCACTTTTCGAATTTCAAAATGTCCATGCTAATTAAAATCCATTCTATTCACAAACCTGACATATCTTATGCCAATCATGGGATTTTAGCCCAGACATTTGGTCATCTTTAGAAAATGCGGACCTGAGAGAACGCATCATACCCATCGGAGTGCGGATAGACTTGATTACTTGCTTCAGAATGCGCTCTTCTTTGGTAGACAAAACCCAGGGAGCGCGAGGAAGCTGCACTCCCCCTTCAGCACTCGACTGTGGCCAAAACGCCTCCATCTTACCTACCTCCTTTAAATCCATTCGTGACCCTATAGTGTCTCTCTTTCCTGTGATGTGGTCCCATAGCAAGATGCCCACATTTTTGAAAATATGCATGGGATCCAACAAGTGGTTGACCTGTAAGTGGGTCCAATATGGCAACTCGTAGAAAACTGAGAACCGTCGCATTCCATTTGGATGTGATTCCGGGTTTACCATTTTCAGCTCGTACAAGCTTGCAGCGTTCATACGTGCTGGAGGTCGTCCAAGAAAACCTTCCCTGAGTTCATGATCCTCCGGCAAGAAAGCGGTGTGTCCTTGATATACCATCTTCTTCATGGTTCGTGACCTTGGGGAGTCTAACTGTGGCCCACACAATGGACATGAATGATAACCTGAGGTAACGAGACCTGCAAGGCGATCCACGACCTAGTGAATACTTGATTGAATGAAATAAAATATAGATATTACCAGCGAGAACAAAGGTCTGCTCACCTGAGCACTCTCCCAATCCCGGAAAGTCATGCATCGTCCACATGAGAATGGCTCGAATGTTGGCTGACCGCCGACCATCGCGCCTGCTCATATCTTGCATCGTGACCCCCTCCTCCCACAAAACCTTAAGCTCATCGACTAATGGACGAAGATACACGTCCATATTTTTTACTTTGTAGCGGCCCGGGACGAGCAAGCTAAGGATGAGATGTCCTTTCTTCGTAGAAAGCCATGGAGGAATGTTGTAGTTGACAAGCACTATAGGCCACACACTGTAAGAAGTCAAGCGCAGACCGAATGGGTTCACACCATCCATGGCGAGACTGAGCCGAAGATTCCTTGCCTCTCGCGCAAAGCCTGGAAAGGTAGAGTCAATGTCGCTCCATGCGCGCGAATCTGCTGATATTCGTTGCACTCCATTCGTGGACCTATTCTGCACATGCCACGTTGTCAAGCTTGCCATGGCAGACGTGCAAAACATGTGGTTTATGCGGGGGATGAGCGGAAAGTGTCTGAGAACTTTTTGAGGGATGGTCTGCCCTTGCAAGTCCTATCGATACCTGTGAGCACCACACTTTGGACATGTCTCCATAGTCTCGTATTCATCTCGAAACAATATGCAGTCGTTGATACATGCATGGATGTTATTGTAGTCCATGCCAAGCTTTCGTAAAACATGTCGTGCATCATCACGAGACTCAGGCATGGTGTTTGCAGGTGGCAATATATGATATTTCAATAACCTGAAAAAATCATAAAACACCTTGAAAAATCCATCCATGTTTGCAATAATACTGTTTAAAAAAAAAAACAATGAAGTCTGTGTGCAAGGTACCTGAATAACTCAGTCACACTCGTATCGCTCCAACCGTATTTTGCTTGCACACTTAAGAGTGCAAGCAATGTCTTCAACCGAGATACTCGGCACCCATCATATAATGGTATGGATGCTTCCTCTCTAAGCGGGTCAGATGTCTCAACATCCATGGGAATCAATGCATCGATCATTGCCTCCATCTCAGGCTCCAAGATTGTAGGCAAGTCGGGAAGGTTGTCTGTCTCCTCTGGCATTGACGGTATAGATGAGCCTTGCGAGTGGTCGATTGGCTCCTGCAATCCATCTATCGCACGTCCACGAACTCTTCTAATTGGCCGCAAAGGGTGCACTCCCCCTTGGGTCGAGACATCACCCCCTTGGATACAAAATTTGCCAACAAGACCCAATCTTATTGTGTATGGTTTTCAATTAGCTTGAGAGTACAATGCATGAAAAATGCTAACTTCAAATTACCGTTTGCTGAAAATTTGCAATCGCCTGATCAATGATCTTAGATTGAAACTCGCCAAATCGTCGTACGTGTTCTATAGACAATTGGCGTTTTTGTCTAATTGCCAACTTGCATTGAGAGCAAGGACATGGGACATGCTGATTAAGATATGTCTCGCGGTCTTGAACAATAAGACCTTCTTCGTTTGCCATCTTATCTACATTACAACAAACGAGGCTTAAATGGATAGCTTTATGGAGATGTACGCCAAGTTGCAAGTTGACCATAAACCTTGCATTGTATATACTAGTCGAGAGATTTTCCGATGTTATATCTCGGCCTTGTATCATGCTCAACGATTTGTTTGTCCCGGTAGATAATTATTTGTTATATCTCGGCTTTGAGTATAAGTAATCCATTTTAAAATTATTGCATGCCATCTATGAAATTTTATAACTATAGTAATAAAATTTATTTCAATCAATTCTACTCATAGTCATAAGACCTGAGAGAAATTATCCTATACTCAATTTAAGGGTTTCTTCTTCTATAACAATAATTTTGGGTTCATTTTGATGAAGTACGTGGCCCATGGCAAAGCACATTGCATACCATTATCAATAAGTATATTATCTTAAATTTCCTTCCCCTCCCTCTCCCTCTCTTTCTCTCCCTCTCCCTCTCTCCCTCTCTTTCTCTCTTTCTCTCACCCCTCCCTCTCCCTCTCGTTCTCTTTCTCTCCCTCTCTCATTTCCTTCCCCTCCCCCTCCCTCTCCCTCTCCCTCTCCCTCTCCCTCTCCCTCTCTTTCTCTTTTTCTCCCTCTCCCTCTCTATCTCTCTTTCTCTCTCATTTCCTAAACAAGCAAAAAATAAAGTGATTTAAACATCCTCCAAGCAAAAGGGAGAGGGAGAGATACAATGCACTCTCCCTCTCTTTCTCTTTCTATCCCTTTCTCATTTCCTTCCCCTTCCTCTCCCTCTCACTCTCTTTCTCTCTCATTTCCTCTCCTAAACAAGCAAAAAATAAAGCGATTCAAACATTAAACAAGCAAAAGGGAGAGGGAGAGAGAGAATGCACTCTCCTTCCTTCTCCCTCTCTTTCTCTTTCTCTCCCTCTCCCTCTATTTCTCTTTCTCTTTCTCTTTCTCTTTCTTTCCTTCTCCCTCTCCCTCTCCCTCTCTCTCTCCCTCTCTTTCTCTCTTACTCTCTCGTTTCCTCTCCTAAACAAGAAAAAAATAAAGTAATTTAAACATTAAACAAGCAAAAGGGAGAGAGAGAGAGAGAATGCACTCTCCCTCTCTTTCTCTTTCTCTCCCTCTCCCTCTCCCTCTCCCTCTCTTTCTCTCCCTCTCTCTCCCTCTCCCTCTCCTTCTCTTTCATTTCCTCTCC
This sequence comes from Lygodium microphyllum, assembly GCF_053477565.2. NCBI lineage: Eukaryota > Viridiplantae > Streptophyta > Polypodiopsida > Schizaeales > Lygodiaceae > Lygodium > Lygodium microphyllum. The sequence goes on along the minus strand of NC_141161.1, from coordinate 116,751,610 downwards.
TAAACAAACAAAAGAGAACGATTTAAACCTTCAACAAATAAAAGAAAGAGAGAGGGAGACTCACCAATGAGATATGGCGAGCGTGGGCGGCTTCTCTTTGCAACGAGGGCTCCTCCTCTCCTTCGCGAACAATGGTGGTGGCGGTGGCGGCGGCGGCGGCGGCAGCAAGTCTCTTCCTCTTCTTCTCTCACAGAGCCTTGCCTCTCTCCCTCGCTCTCGCTCTCAAAAGGCGAAGAAAAGAAAATGAAAACGGCGCTTTGGTTTCGGCCGCGCTTTTTTTCCCTGCGGCGTCGCTATTTGCGTCGCATAGCAACGCCAGTTGCGACGCCAATACCGACGCCTATAGCGATGCCGATATCCGTCGTCGCTAATCGGCGTCGCTAATTGCCCAATTCCTTGTAGTGAGAAGGGTCATTATGCCTTGTGTCATCCTCTTCCTCTCCGTTGAATCTTGTTTCGTGCCGACGGCATGCTTCAAAGGTTCACACTTCGGGACAAGGTGTCCACGATACACAAATTGAATTAGAGTAGCTGCAGATGCATCTGAAAAAGATTTTATCGCCCTGACTGTATATGCTGCACCTTGTCCTCCTATATGTCATACCAAATAGGGTCCTTGATGCCAGGGGATCCAGTAGGAATTTCAAGCTGATATTCAGTACCTTTGTTTCGTACTGTAGTCGGAGGATCCTCCTCATCTTTATATCCCACTTGAAGGATTCAAGGTCCAATCACTGCCCAGAGTGCCCTGCGCCCACCCTCCTTCTCAAGGCTTCAAAAAGTCTCACAAGCTTCTGCACGAACATAACTTATAATTTGTCTGACTCCTAGACCTGTAGCAAGCGTCTGGCTCCAGCTTCTAACTCTGTCAGATTGGCAAGTAACATGACGTACAACCTGTTTATCGATTGTCCTAGTCTTGATTTGTTGATCCTAGCTTTGTCTTTTTCGTTTGGCACTGGTTTTGGCTTCATATTGTGATCATTATGCCTTCTTCCTTGGTGGACTTCATGGTGGTCTTGTTTGTCTGCTTGGTCTTTGTACTCTTCTTGATCTTAATGTTCTTCATCTTCACTTGGTCTTAACCTTGCATTTACATCTTCAAAAAATAGAAGGGTCCACTTTCTCTATATTCCTTGTATCTCCAATGAAAAACTGCATTTTGTCAAAGCTTTCTTTGCCAAATAAGCTGACATCTTTCTTTACATCCCGTAGCAGGACACAACACCCCTACCCATCAATGCTGCTACTACAAGTTGCCCTGATTATTGTATAAGGAATGCCAGAAGCCAAGGCATCCCTGATTTGATCAATGTATTTACCATAGAAGAAATCAAGAAAAGGGCTCTTCTCTGGTGGTTACTTGCAAAGAACACACCACCACAAAAAGCCACCTTGAGATGTTCCTCAAGTCTCTAATAACTAAATATTCCCTTTACATGTTCCTAGATTTTATTCATGCAATGTTCCCTAAGAAGTATATGCTTTGGAATAGAACTTTGTGCTCATCAACTCATGATTTGAGAAGATATACAAATTGGATTTCATGCTATGTAAACATTCGAGCAATGCTCACACGAAAAATATGGATGCACTTGAAGAAATTGTGCCTAGCCTATCTACATGTGCTCATCCATCATGCAAAAAGAAATCAAAGTTCCTTGATTATTTAAATCCTTAACATCACCTCTCAATGCTCAACAAGAAGAAAAGATATCAAACTCTGCTCCACCTGTCCAAAATCTCACAATCTCTCAAGATAAAATGATGGTCCTAAAGATGTTGACCAAATAAGAACAACCCATCTTACAATTGACGGCATCCTTCATGACCCTCTGGCTCACCCAACCACCTTACACACTCAACCAAAGGTTCCTAACTTGGTGATGAATATCCCAAATATCGTGTTTGCAAGAAATGTGCATGCTCAATGATAGGTTGTCTCTCAAGTGCCCGTGCATCTAAAAGTTATTGCATATAGCTGCAGCGAGCCTCTTGCCGTGCAAGTGCTCAATGATGGTGGGAAATGTGCATAAACCGAACCCATGGCATGGAAGTATTTGATAAGAACATGAGACGACCCCTAAGTGCAATGCATCAGACTAGTGAAAGGTGAAGTGGTCATGAACCCATAATCCCCTTGATGTGCAAGAGTCTTAGCAAGAAAACAAACCTTGCTCCACAATGTTGAGATACCAGCAAACTCCAACTCCAACCTATCCGAAAAAATATCAAACTTGACCAAGACTGTTAAGTTTCCACACTCAACAAACCAAACAAAATGACAAAACAAATCCTAAGCTAAACAAACACAGAAAATCCAATTACAAAACGGCAAAGCAAACTTTCACGCAAACAACTAAGCTAACAAAAACCAAACCTAACTACAATTTGACTAGGGGTTTTTAATTTTCAAAAAAGTGTTTGACAACGGGAGTAAAGCAGCATGCAGCATTAGCTGAGTCATGAAGCATCCATCTATTCTCGCATTAATGTAAAAAAAGAGCAGTGAAAGATGCTACTTTGCTGGTGCAAGGGGTTGCCTGAGGATAGTCCTAAGTAATCTAGTATAATTACATGTTGTTACAAAGGTGGGGTCTGGCAAGAGGAGAATTCCATTAGGAAATGGGCCATGGAGTCCCATAGATCTTGTTCTGTGAGAAGGCAAGTGCTTCCTTTGGTTTTGTGGTGTTGATGTTGTCGATATTTGGCAAGTCGTATTGGCCATGGATGTAGGGTCAAAATCCACTCCCACCCTTCGAGGATATGGTAGATAGGTTGGGTCATTTTGTTCGAAGGGCAAGGAACCACAAAAGGACATCCACGCATCCACGTTTCCATTCTAGACTCTTCTTCTCCACTCAGGTTGGGATTTGTAGCCTTTCACAATGTGAGGCACCTCCTCAACCTTGTTTTCCCAATAATCTAGGGATTATGTCCGCCACGACGTTGGATTTCTCTCTCTTTTAGCAAGCCATTGGTCACCAAGCCTTCTTCCCATAGTGATTACTTCCACTACTGCTTTGGTGGCTTCGGTGGATACTACTTTGCTCAAGGCCGCTGGGTATCGGAAGGTCAAATCGAAGGGTTGGCGGTGATTTTTCCACTACTCCCAAAATGATAGCTCCGTATTCTAGTTCATGGGTGAGCAGTCCCTTTTTAGTGGGATGGGAGGTTCTGGAACCCCAAGTAGTTGCACTTTCACCCTTTTGCATGCTTGATCCAACATTTTGGCCTTCTTCTTTTTCGCTTCTTCCTTCCTTTTCATTGTGGCATCTTGTTGTTAAGGGGGCTCTGGTTGTGGTGGAATCCACTCCTCATCTCATTGTGCTCCTTCATGGCTTGACCCTACTCTTGTCTCCAAGGGTTGTTCTTCTTGGAGTTCCAATACATCAACCTCCTTTGGTGTCAAGCCTGCTCCCAATAGATTCTCTCGTTGATCTTGAAGAGCACCTGTCACAACACCATGAGAAGTTTGAACCACTCAAGTAGAGGCTGCAATTATGCTTGCTGGCAATAAAAACCTAAAAGAAACCTTTCTTCCTCACCAAGAAACCATGTCTCAAAACACACAAGAGAGAGACACACAAGAAATGGATAGATAAAAACCATCCTCACCCTCTTCCTCTTCCTCACTCTCCATTAGATTTGGCAACGAAGCACAAGAGAAAGAAGGAAGAAGAAGAAGGAAAGTGTTGTGCCAAAATGGGAGAGAGAGAAATGAAGCGTGAGAGGAGAAGATAAAGGAAGAAAGAGCTTGTAACCACCTCAACCTCCCACCTCCTCAAATCACACGACAAGCCTATTTCTTTTATTTTCTTGATATTATAAAATTGGGTTGCATACATCTTGGCTAAGGTCTAAAAGACCCTGTATTTTTAAAGACAAAAGGTGTTGACCTTTCCCTTCTACATTTTTGAATTGTGAGCCTTCTGGGCTACACATTTTACATTGCTTTGTACACAAATTTTGACAAGATGGTACATTTGCAATGTGTCACTTTACAAAAGATTATTTCCATGTGAGCACATTTTGGTGCCTTTATTTGCACTGATTTCCCGGTCATCATTCCCCCCCACGCTTAAGTGTGAAGTGTCCTCGCGAACAAACTTGAAGAAAAACCACGTTCAACTCTTGAAAGACCTTCATCTTCATCTTTGTCTTCAATCTTCATTTCTTTTCTTCATCGTCTTTGAATTGCCATTGGATAAGGAAGGAAAATAACATACAAAATAGACGCACAACTAGGACGGAGAGCCTAGGTCACAAACACTCCACAAGAAAAATTCACCGAGCACACAAAAGCTACGGCTCTTAATCCAACTTGCACGCAAAGATAGCATCACACCCAAGATAGGGGGAAAAACAACCACACCAGGAAGCTCATAAAGAAATCCCAAAAAGATATAAAAATGAAGTGCATCCCTTGCAAAGCATATGATATTGCAGTTCTCCCACTTGGTTTATGGATGCTAGAAAAGGATAGGAAGGGATGTATTATTTAAAAATAATAAAAAGCAAAAATTGGAGAAGGCAAAAGTTATGAAAGGTTCTTGTGCATTAGAGATTGGTGATCTTGGTGGTGGCATTTTCAGGTAGGTTGAGTTTCATATGAATGCACTTTAGAGAAGGATTTTATAATTAAGGATTTCCGATGTTGGCTTTCGTGATGTAAAGTTTTAAAGGTTGAAAGAGAATTACTCCAAAATTTGACATGTGGATAAGGGATAGGTCAAAGACATTATGATAGGAGGAGATTGAATGCATGTCGATGCCTGCTTTCAGTGCTACATGGATGATGAAGGGTATAAGAAAGGGGAGATGTTGTCGACGTTGCAAAGAAAGGGGGTGGGACGAGAGGTCTGTGGCAATGTCAAGTGAGAAAAACTTGAGTATTGTAGCCTCATAGGCATCAGACGTCAGACCGCAAGGTGGATGGTGGAGGGCATCGCCTTCAGTTGAGAGGTAAGGAACTCGTCATCTAGTACTAGAGGCATTGTTTCTTCTTCCTATTGCAGACTTTTGTTAATGTGGGTCATGTAGAGCTGGAAATAAGTTTGTTACCACATAAAGGCATTGATAGTGTTCGTCTTTACAGTGCTGAGGGACTAGGATTCTGGGATGATCTGATTGTCAATGAACATAGCCTCCTCTTTGTCATGTAATACATCATGGTAGGATCAGTGAGCAGAAGAAGAGGATAGATGGGCTAGTGAAGATGTCCTCGCCTTGCTCATGGAGGGTGCTAGAGATGAAAGGGGATAATGAAGAAGGAGATGGGAGTATCCTTTGCTTTCCCATATCCCAAAGGGGCTCAAGATGATTGAACTCAAGACCCAAAGGTGTAGAGAGTGCTCGAGACGGCCTCATAGTTTGAGTAGGGGGTGGTGCTATTGATGTATATGACCACCCTTAGGTGTACCCCATGATGAAGGAGAAAAGCACGAGCGTCCGTGCAAAGATAGACAGAGTCCAACAACCCATGTTCTTTTGCATCTTCTCAATCATGAAGCCATTGTTTTGTTCTTGATTTTGAACAATGCATCTATTCTTTTTAAGGATGCAACCAAGAAGGGGAGAGAGAATATTGACAACATGCTCTCCATCATCTTCTCATTCTTTCTTCCAAATATCATCATTCATTGTTGAAGATAGAAATTGTGTGAAACCTTCCAGAGCTAAATCTCAAAAAACAGTGTTTCTTACAAGCTCCATAGCCAACTCTTTCCCAACCAGTGCTCCAAATGAAGAACACCCTTCTAGGACACCATTAGAAGCTCAAACAACTGGCCAAGTAGAGGGTGCAAGTGTGCTTGCTGGCCATAAAAACCTACAAGAAACCTTTCTTCCTCACCAAGAAACCACGCCTCAAAACACACAAGAGAGAGAAACACAAGAAATGGATACATAAAAAGCATCCTCACCCTCTTCCTCTTCCTCACTCTCTATTAGATTTGGCAATGAAGCACAAGAGAAAGAAGCAAGAATAAGAAGGCAAGTGTTGTGCCAAAATGGGAGAGAGAGAAATGAAGCGTGAGAGGAGAAGATAAAGAAAGATGTTGTAACCACCTCAACCTCCCACCTCCTCAAATCACCCAACAAGCCTCTTTCTTTTATTTTCTTGATATTATAAAATTGGTTTGCATACATATTGGCTAAGGTCTAAAATACCCTTTATTTTTGAAAAGAGACAAAAGGTGTTGACCTTTCCTTTCCTTCTACATTTTTAAATTGTGAGCCTTTTGGACTAACATTTTACATTGCTTCGTACACAAATTTTGACAAGATGGTGCATTCGCAATGAGTCATTTTACAAAAGATTATTTCCATGTGAGCACATTTTGGTGCCTTTATTTGCACTAATTTCCCCGTCATGAGATCCTACCCATTTGGGTTGAGACTTGCATCTTGGACCTAGGAGCACACCCCTTGTTTGATCGCCTTGCGGGCTATTTTTAGTTTTCTTTTAAGCACCTCAACTACATCCTCCTCCACAAAGAGTGTGATGTCTAAGATCGTGATGAGGAAGGCATGTTGTTGGGCTTTGAGACTAGCCCGAGTGGCGCATGCCCTACTTTCTACTACTTCTTGCTCCTGGCCTCCCATTCCCTTGCCTTCTTTTTCATCTCTTCCAAGCCCTCACTTTGCCTTTGTGACAGGGTCACTATCACTATCTCTTGCCTTTTCCATTTTTGTACAAGTTTCTCTTTTTCTTATGTTAGTTGCCCCATCTCCTTTTCTATTCGTGCTTGTTCTTCCCTTTGTCTTTGCATTCCACACTCTGCTTCTTCCCTCTCTTATTTTTGTTTGTTCTCTCTTTGCTTCCAGTGTAGCGAGCTCTTTTTTTTGTTCCTCTTGTTCTTGTTCTCTCTCTGCTTCCAGTATGGCAAGCTCTTCCATGCCCTCCTGGATTTTTCTCATCAGTGTTTTGAGCTTTGCCTAATGTAGAAACCAAGAGTTTGTACTCCCTTTGCATTCTAACTAGCTCTTGGTTCTCTTCTTCTAGTCTTTTTTGCCATTGTTCTTCTTCATCTTCCTTGGCCCTTAGCATCGCTTTTAGCTAATGGATTTCTTTTTGTTGCAAGGCCACTTGGCGGGTCTTTTCTAGTTGGAAGGAATTTGACATTTCCCTTTCCATTTCCAGCTTCACCAATGCTGCTCTCTTCTCCTCCTTTTCCCATTCAAATTGAATGTAAAGCTTCTGGACATGCTCGTCTTGGTCAATGGGATACAGCTCCATGGTAGTAGTACCTGCTCTTGGTCTCTTGGGCCCCGGTTGAGATTCAACATCCATAGCTGCCAATCTTTTTATTCCTGTCGTTGGGGTTCCTGCACTGGAGGTGGGCATTGGGGTATGTGCCTTATTGACCAAGAGCTGCACCCATGCCATGAGGTTACTATTGTCTACTACTATGGTTAGAGTGCCAGTGTTGTTACGATGGTCGTGGTATTTGGCAAGAGGGTAGGCGGGGTCAGGTGGAGTGCAGCCTTGACCTTTCCTTCTGGGACGGGTGGAGGTAAGTCTTCTAATGCTTGGCTCAAACTAGATAGAAATGTATTGAGAAGGATAAGACTATATGCAAAGCCCTATAAAATCCTTGACCATTTTATCAATCTTACCAGCCTCAAACTAGAAGGTAATGTTATATGTGCATAGCAACATGCCTAAGATTGCTATTGGAGTAGTGTTATACCATCTTGGTGGACACAACGTGGACTCTTCTATCAATTTGGAGAGTAGAAAACTCATAGAAGCAAAACTAAACTATTCAACAATATAGAGGGAAGGGTTAGGCATGGTGTTGGAAGTAAAAAATTTTGTGATTATTTTCTTGTCACCCCCTTCATCCTCTTCACAAACCATCAACCATTACTACATTTAATTAACAAACCATGCATTTGAGAATCATTCACTCATGAATATAATCTACTATAGGAGGAATTTTATGTAGCTAACTGTCTTGAGGAACCTTCAACTTTAACTGTTGTTGTTACTTATCTCTATGTGCTAGCCTATGAAGCATTTGACATGGGCCCTCTTCCTAAGTTACATTCTATGATGCTGGTGGCTATCCAAAAACAAAACACAACTAGCTTGTGCATAAAATAATTTGTGTCTTTGTCTATTTGATAATAATTTTTTCCTTCCAACTTTGGATACATACAAACTCCATAAAAAACAACACATAATGTCCCTACAATGCAAGCTAGGAAGAATTTCACTTCTTTCTGAAGGAGAAGACCAAATATGGTAACACATTTTTGAAGCAATAGGCAATCTACTATCATTAATTTCCTTGCAATACTTGAAAATCATTGTGAGGATATTTTCTCAGTCATCTAGAAGGTAGAATCTCAAATTTCTTAGGTATAGGTAATGGCATCACAAATACTACTTTCCTTCAAAGATTTTAGAAATAAGGAGAATATTATTTTTACAATCTTGCAGCGTAAAGGATTTGACATACAACCATTAATTTGGAGCATTGGCATTCTAAACTCTCAATTACTGGAGAACTATGAAGAGGTTACTCATAAGCATGGCCTAGCTGAAAAGTTTCTTAAGCAATGTGGTCTCCATACATACACAAAGGTATGCAATGAACTACCTAGTAAACGACATATATAAGATTCATTCAAAATGATAATCCTAGAGCTAGGTTAAGCATTCTTACTTAATGAGTAAAAGGCAAGCATAGGTGGGATGAGTGACACCCACAGCTCGATTGTGGTAGAGTATGCTTTACAGATCATATTGGGCACTAGGAGATATGAAAGGTATAGTAGTTGCACATGTCTATAGAGTATATTACATGCTCTATAGAGTAAGAGACTAATAAGAATACAAAGAAGCAGATTAAGTCAATGTGTATTATCCAATTCATAAGAAAGGACTTATTGAATCATGTATGTATTGGTGTAGGAGACCTACATCTTCACAAAAAAAATGAAGAAAGTAAATGATGTTTAGGACATGAAAAAATCACCCGCACTCATTTATTTTCAACAACTTCAAGTGAAGAAAATAGCATTGATATCAACAAAAGAGAACTCCAAATGAAAGTTGTAGAGCTTGGGAGTTGTCATCACAAGCACACAACTCCAACTGGACCACCATCAAGCTTCAACTACCATGTGCCAAGCACTAGAGGACAATGTCAACCACAAGAGAAAAAATAGATGAAGGGAAAGCCAATCAAAGTGGAAGGAAGAGCATAAGAAATACAACCACAAATTGTTGGCTCATGAAAAGTCATTCCATAAATAAGTATCAAAGGAGGGAAAGGAAATATCCTACATGAATAGTGTGAACTCCAACAATAAATGAAAAGAGTATCCACGTGTGTGTGCTGGGGGGAGGGGGAGCAGAGAAGGGGAGAGAAGTTTAGGAGCTTGAGTTCTTTAACCATAGTTGGGTCCCTTAAAGCTAAATGGTTACCAAACCATCATTTGTTATATGTCATTTGAAAGCTATTGAATGATAGAATAACAGAAGGATAATCTAGGCCTATTACGTGAATCAGTACCATTTTTCTAAGTGCACCACCTTTAGATGGGGTTCTCTGATATTTTTTCAAGTTTTATATGTCGAGAAATATTACAATCTCTTCTCAAATTTCTTTTCTTTCATCTAATAAAATCAAATTTCTTTTGAGAAGGCGAGAACATTAGGAAATTTCACTTCAATTTTAGATTTAAAAATGTGCAATGTCAGAAAAATCATAGGAGAGCACTCAATTTTCTAGAAAAACTTCGAAAAGAGCCCAAATTTTTCTCATAAGTCAAAATTACTCAAAAGGTTCATGGTCGCCTTCACTTTATTTATACTACATGTAGCCAATTGTGTCCCACGTGTAACATCACTACTAGTTGTAACATCACTACTTGGAGTATGATTGCTCCTCAAGAATGCACTACCCCTGTTTATCATATTCTCTTGACTTCTTTTTATGCAATAACAAAGTAAGGAGTCCCCATCTATCCAAATCTTTAGTAACTTAATGAGCTTATTAAAGGTTGCACACCAAAAAATGTGCAATGTGGTAATTCAAGGGACTTATCTTCTCACAAATTTAAATTCACAATACTTGCATAACGAGCACTCCTAGTTGGAGGCCATGTACTATCCCTTATTTGCCAAAGAAGTCAAGGCAAGACAATCCGATTACTGAAAAGGAGTGAGAAATATTCCTTGTAGGACTATTTCTTGGCACCAATGAGTAGCGTAGGAACAAGACTTTAACACGGCGAGCTTTGCACAAGTGAGCGTGTGTGTGCAGTATTGGCGAAGAACATATTTAGAGACAACATAGTTGAGAAGCAAGAACAACTAGAAAACCAATCCCTACTGCTTAACAATTGCAAGTGAAGATCTGAGGGTTGCAAGATTAATGTTACCGTCTGCTTATACAATCAATACTTGCATTAGCTATAACCACATGTTGCAAGGGTATACGTGTCGCCCTTTGCTCTGTGCAGAATGGTGCGATCCAGTCGAGCTGTAACCACATGTTGCGAGGGTATACGTGTCGCCCTTTGCTCTGTGCAGAATGGTGCGATCCAGTCGAGCTACGGCAAGATTTTACGGCCAAGCGAAGCCAAGGGAAAGGGACTAGCTGAACTAGCTGGCGGTAGCTGGGTCTCAGGGATCGGGGATGACGGCGTCGTCCATGGTGAGGATGATAATCCATGGCCAGTACATTTGCCCGCCAGCGAGTGGCCATCGAGGCATGCGTGTTTGAGATCGTGGATGGAGAATCCCATGAACAACAATATCCCCACAGCTGCCAACACCGCCAGCACCACCCAACATACGCACCTGCACATGATGTTACTGATGACGATTAGTACGACGACCTCGACGCTGCTGATGATCAGGAATATCCTAATTCTCGAGTGACTCCTCCCAGACTGAATCTTGTAAGGCCGAGGTAAGCTGGTGATTTGCTACTACTGCTCTTCCTTCTTCTCCGATCAAAGGCAGTCTGTGGAATGATCAGCCGCTAATCGAGCGCTTTAAATAGGATTAGCGTACGTGAAATGCCCTGTCGCTTTTCGCGGTTTTTGTCAAAGCTTTTCGCGGTCGGTCGCATCAAAAGGTAGTTGTCTCAAAAGCAAAGATGCTGCGAAAAGTCGGGAATTTTAGTACTTGAGTGCGGTCATTCTAGACCTCATTGAGTTGTAGTTTGACTTAGTGGGTGAGATTAATAAAGAAGACAAGAAGAGAGTATATTGCTCTCTCTAAGCTTATGGCCCCTATGTCTATCTCTCTCTCTCTACCTTAGCATGGTATCGGAACAAATATGAGTATCGATCCAACATTTTTCAAGAATACTATCATAACAGTTAGTATTCCCATTAGAGCAGTACGTCGAACCCCGGGCGAACTATTTTACGCAAAAATGCTAGGGCCGAAGTGGATTCACGTTGCACTTGGTTCAAAGAGAATGGGAAATGAGAGGGATGCAAAGCTCAACCTCTCTACCATAAGGCATAGTCCCATTCCGTTTCCCTAAAACAACGTAAATCAAGATTATTATAACTTAAACTCTAGGTCAGCGCCCTTGCTATTCATTTCCTTTGAAACAATCTTCTTGCTGTCCATCATGATTGAGAAAAGTTCCCGGCCAACCGGGACCACCCATCCGTAAGACGAACCCATGGCCACATCCACCGCACTTTCCTCAGGTTGTTTTAGTTGTCTAATTATCTACCACATTTAGTTGGACATGCATCAAATAGCTTCCTTAATTAGTCCATTAGGCACCGGTTCCTTCGCATTATCTTAGCACTTGACATAGAAACACAGTGTCAAAACAAGTTCCTTGTCAATAGGTTATCATATTTATCTTTGGAATACATTTATAAAGTCCAGCTCGTAGGCTTATCCATAATCCGCCCGAAGGCTATCCAGCAATCCACAGGGATCACCAATTCAAGATTCCGCCCGTAGACTAGTATGCGGGCCTCGAGATCCAATCCCGAGTCATGTTGGCCTCTTGTGCAGGGCCCGGAAGGCGAGGAATTTACGGCCAAAGCCCGCCCTGGCACCCAAGCGTCCTCCTGCTCCAAGTAGCACTCAATGGAGAGACCTCTCGCGCTAGGTTCAGTCCACCTTCACGGCGCGGTTAACAACCCCCTTGTTTAGTGTCAGGCATATAGTCGAGGGGTAACTGAGATTGCCTGTCTCTTCAAGCCTTCAACCTGAAGCATTAGATATCTTTTCATCCTTTAATTCCTTGAGCAAACAAAGCAAACAGTGCTCTCTAAACTGTTACAAGCACAATCATTTCCAGTGGTCGTTATTTTTGGCCAACTGCTAAGGAGTGAATCCTTCTCTCCAAATGTGTCCAGCACTCGATCCGGGATCAATTGCGACTTGGTAAGATCCCCAAGGGTTTGTTTGTTAGCCCTTATATCCTTGGGTTAGGGTCGTACCCTATTAACCCAACTTAACCAATACCTTAAGTTCTATTAGCAATAACTATGTTATTCCAAATTACTGATTCGTCTTTTGCTTCCAAGCAATTATCTAATCCCCTTATCTTGGTCAATTTTCCTAAGAAATGTGCTATCTTAGGATGAATACTCATCCTCTTGCAAGATAAACTTGCGCAAGAATCTTCCAATATCATTCCGAGGAATTGGCCATTCCCTTGCGATCAAATCACAAGATCATGCGACTCTGCAACTTGTTGCACAAGTGTCGCACCTAATCCATGGGACTATTTTACCCATCAAATAGTGTCTTCTAATCATGGAATCATGATTAGATAGGAAACAGGGTTAGGGTGTCTTCATAACCAATCCGTTGCTAATTGCACTAGGCCGACATTGTTGGTCCTAGGATTCCAATTCAAACCGAGTTTCATCTTTTTAGCAAGCGATCCTTAGGGTAGAAAACCTAGATCATTTCTCGCAAGTATGTCTTATTGTCCCTGCATTCCGTGAATGTGGACAGGTTTTTAGGGCATGAGAGTTTTAACTTGGCAATAAGTGCAACTAGGTCACATCCTCAAGGTGCTAAACCCTAGCTAGCACTTGGGGTATGTTACCTCGATTTAACCCTTCCTAGGCGATTCCTTCGCGGTTTTAGGTATTTTAGGGTAAACCAATTTACTTGTCTACTCATGAAAATGATTACGATACCTTTCTTATAATCACATGATTCATTGCCTACGTATGATTAGATTTATAAACCATAAATTTTTTGGTTAAGATCAAAGCACATGGTAAGTTATGGCCTAATTCCTATTGATCCTTCTATAATATGCAATCAAGATTCATGCTACTAAGCTTTAGGGTTTTATGTTTAAAACGAACCATGCATTCTTTTCCTAGTTTCATTTCTGAATGAATTATTCGCATGCTGAATTTACACAACCTTTCGTAACTACTTACGTAATTGATTGAGATTTATGTCAATTTCCTAGAGATTAATCTACTTCATGCAGCCCTAGAATCATTTCCATGCGTTGCAATTTCCTACGGTTATTAGCAACCTTCTTTAATGAAACATTGCGAAGAAAAGATATCTAATAATGCGACATGCGATTTATTCTTTCCATACATAATCGAAGTGTACTACAATAAGTTCGACTTGTAAAGATGATCATTAGTTGATCTAAATTCGTTATTTTGCAATGCATAAACACCACTTGCTAAGAATGCATAGAGATCTTATGCTCTTTTCTTGTTCATTTCATTGAAAAAAAATACCAATGACTGAATTTTTCAATCGTGAGCTATTTTCTTTAAATTAGCCAAAGTATTTCAATCGAAAAAGTGAATCCTAATTCTATAAATGATACATGCACAATTGTAATATTACAACATAAATCAAAATTAGGAAGAAAACCTAGACTTTTGGTGAAATGTCCACATGGATGTTAAGTGATGATCCTCCTGCAGTTGCGCCTTGTGCCTTTTTAGGAGCCATCGCGTATTTGACCTTCTTGCCTTGGCCGCAGACTTATGATCTTGGCCCGTCTCCCTCGCACACACAATTCCCTTTGAGAATTGGCTTCCTTGACCGATGCTTCATCTTATGGACTTGGTCTTTGGAAGACCTTATAGGCTTGTGGGAGTTGCAATAGGAAAGATCGTTATTGAATCCAGTGGTTAGAGTGAACTTAAGGAGAACCAATGAAAAGAGGGTTTAAAGCTTGCTAATACGGCTTGAGTCAGAATGTCATGGGAGCCTTTAAAGAACTTGTGTAGGTTTATTCAAGAGTGACAATATCACAATGTCACAGGACAATATCACAATGGTGGAAAAAAAGGAGATCGAGCCAAGTGCACAGGTTGATGAAGAAGGTCCTCTTGCATGTGTTCCAACATTTCCCACTTATCTTATCAACAAGAAGAGATATGTGTTGCTAAATGATATTCAATATCTTTTTGATCTTAGAGAAGATTATTGCTTAGCAATCCTTGCAGGTTGAGGCAAAAATGATATGAATTTTATAGGTTATGAACAAGAACCACTAGCAAGTTTTGATGTTAAGGGAGAGAATTTTCAAGATAGCTCTATAGCCTTACATACATGTATTAATCAGATCATAGAATACGAAAAAGGGGGGCTACCTACAGAAGAAGAGTTCTTGCAGGTCCAGAAAAAACTTCATATTGATGATGTAGGGTATGAAGAGAGATTTAAGTCTCCATCAGATGAGAAGCCCAAGAGTTCAATAAATCTTTATGATGATAGTCTTCTTGAAGAAGACGAACACCCTAAGGTATGAAATATAATTCGAAGTTACCCATTGAGTTTATGTTAGACTTTATTATGCATTATAGATAAATATCTTATATCTTGTACTGTTGTGGTTTGTTCTATAGATTGAGATTGAAGATCTGGACAACTTTCTTGGAAGGGCCAAGGGCTCTAGGCCAATGAAGCTTGGAAAAAATGAAAGCCTTGGCCATTATTTTGGAAACTTAAACAATCAAACAATTGTAATATATCATAGTAGATTGTCAAGCTCTCCAAGTCTACCAATGATGGCTTTGAGAGCTATCTCAAAGGTAATTGTATCTCAAGTTTTCAGTAGAGGTTTGGACAAGATCATTTTGGTGGAGAAGGAAGAAGCCATAAGAGTTTTTGGCTTCATGCTTGGATATAGTGGATCTAGAGCTAGATATTTTGGAGTTCTTGGCTCCTATTTGCTCTCTTATGTAGGAGATAGTAAGAATTTGAAGCTTCTTCCAGGCTATTGGAAACAAGAGTTTTTGAAATACAGAGGTCTTATTGAGTGGGATGAAACAAAAGATTCCTCTAGAGGCCCTGTCGAGCTACCTGAAACCAAGGACTCCTCTGAAGGCCCTGTTGAGGTGCCTGAAACTAAGGACTCTTCTACAACAGAATCAGACTAGAAGATGCCAAAGATTAAGGGTTTCTTGAAACCCATCTTCTCCCAACTCTTTTTTTGGTTTGTAACCATTCTGTAAATCTTTGCTTTGCGCAAGAATTTAAATATCTATATTTTCTTCTTTGGGTGACAATTTGTATAGTCCTTGCTAAAGATGATGTATTGCTTGATGTGGTTGTCCTTTTAAGCTTGAATTTATGCCAAATTTGTCGATAGAACCATTGAAAGACCTCTAATAAAGTGTTGGCTTTGTGTCTTCAACCTCCATGTCTTGTGTGTCTAAAATATTTTGTTCTTGCTTGATAATGTGATTTTTCCATACCTTGGATTGACCAGATAGATAGAGATCCATATTGTTTAATAAAGTATGGAGCATGGTTGTATAGAATATGCTACATAGTCAACAAATAAAGAAAGTTATTATAAAACATTATATGAGTTCCACAATGAATAAACAAACATATAAAAACTTCTTACCATATAGTGAGTAAAGTGTTGATCACCCCAAGCTTCTGTCATCATCGCCTTTTTGAAAAGGTTCAATTGGTTTTTAAAGTCTTTGAGCTCATCATCATTCCATTCAGTCTTATCACAATAAAAAAACACTTTGTCTAGTGTTTCCCAAACTTTAGCTTTTCTATTTCAAGCTTGTCCATTATCAGTGTGATCCTTTACTGCATTATGTAGGGATTTCCACTGATTAAATTTAATAGTTGAGCCACCATTTCTCGAGTTTATCTTGCCAAGTCTCCCATGAAAGCCTAGAAACCTTCTAGCCTTCACTCCACCAATAGATGGTTTTTTTGGGACACAATTACCATCCTTAGACTTTTGAAGATCTGGTTCAATAACTACATTGCCACCATGCAAACCAATTGTAGAGATAACCTTTGTTATAGCATCTGTTCTAGTTGATAATGGCTTCAACTTCCATGCAAATCCTATATAGAGATGAACAAGCTTTCAATTATCCTGCAAAGTGCATGAAGTGTACAAATATGGGCATTTACTAAAGGAATGTCCAAGACTGGTTTAAACTGTGGATCCTTATTGTGCCTAGAGAAAGCTCTATTCCAATTGCTTGAGTTTAACTCTGCAGCTGGTGACATGCAGTATAAGCAAGGAGATCTTGAGTTAGCTCCCTTTGATACATTATACATACATTTGAGTGTCTTTAGGTCACCAGCTATGTGCCACTCAATCCTGTAGTTCTGAAATCATTCAACAAATAGCTCTTCTCCTACTTGTTGCCTTTGAATAACATTAGGTATTGATGTTTGATGAAAAACCCAATATAGTATATCAAAATTCTCAGTATCTACCTCAAATGCTCCTAGCCACTAGATGTTATATTCAGATTGAACACTAAATGATGTTGAGTGATTGCAATGACCTGACGAGAGCATATCCTTCTCATTCAATATGGCCATAGCTGCCTCCATAATCACCTTGTTCTATCTTTTTTCCACTCCATTCTATTGAGGAGTATAGCTACAAGTCAACTAACTCATGATCCCATGCTTTTGTAAGTATCTATCAAACCCCTTTGACATGTACTCTCCACCACCATCAGACCGTAAGCATGAGACATAAAAATTAAGCTCTTTTTTTGCATGAGCTTTAAAATTCATAAAGTTGTAAAAAAAAATTTCGTTATGCTTTAGGATGTATACCCATGTGTACTTGCTAAATTCATCCACAAAGGTCACATAGTATCTAGACCCACTAAGTGATGCATCATGAGCAGGTCCCTAGATATTTGAGTGCACAACCTGTAATGGCTTGCTGCTATTCTTTGCTCTTTGCAAATGGAAATTGGGCTCGTTTCCTAGACTAACATGCTGAGCATACATGTACCAAATCAGCATACTTAAACCTTGGTAGCCCCTTAACAAGGTCCTTATGCTACATAGTTTTTAACTTTTGAACATTTATATATCTAATCCATTTATGCCATATATCAATGTCTTGGATACTTGCCCTATCATGAGAAAAAATAGTAGCATTCAACTCAAGGATGTTTGCATCCAATGTAAACATCATACCATGTTTCTAGCCTTTAGCATCTCTATTCTTAGAGCTACTCAAATTTGCGGTCAAACCCAATTTCACTTCTTGATGGATAAGCAAGGATACCAATTTATTAAAGTCATGAATTTCAACCTTGATTGAAGTTGACATATCAAAAGACTTGTATTCGAGTCCTAGACCATTCAGAGTCACATCCACCAAATCCTCATCATTGACCTCAGTCCCAATGGATGCTAGTTGATATGCAATAGTCTTTATCTTAGTCACATAGCCTCACAAATGGACCGTCCTTTCCTATCCATTGTGTTAAAGTTTTGCTTTAGCTATATTTTTTTGGCACTAGTGGTAGTACCATAATATCTCATCAAGATTTCCAAAGAATCTTGAGGAGACTTATAGTTCATTATCTACATGACCATTGCATGTGTAATGCACAATGAGAGCGAGTGCAAGACTCTATGAGCAGATTTTAGCGAAGCATGGTGTGCATTCTACTGTTCAGGAGTTGAATTTCTATCCGGAAGCTTAGGTTTAACTTCATCACCTATCACAAGATCCCACTAGCCTTTCCCAATGAGAAAGTTCTCCATGTGGAATTTCTAAGTAGCATAATTGTTGTTATCCAAGTTCACACCCACTATTTGAGTGATGTTATCAATCCTATCAACATTTGCCATCTCTACAACCCTATGTATTCAATGTGGTCTTAACATAGACGGTGCCTAGCTCCTTGCAATCCAAATACACATTACATATACCAATGTCTCTTGCTATTGTTGACCACCATATATACAGGATAGTTTCAATCCAAAAATTTTATAACACTAAATTGACTACAAAAACTAGTGATTAATTAGTTCAAGGACACCGCAAACATCTCGAGACATATGCCATAACAACCATGTAAAGTTTATTGCCAAGTAAGTTTGATTTCTACCTAAAGAATAGGTAAGTAAGCTGCAAGATTATTGACAAAAAATAGCCTAAAGATTTATGCAGTATAAAATCTACACAAACAATTGATTCCTAGCCTATACATGTGCTTTATTCTCAAGTATGTCTATGAGACATATTACATACATCTAACCACTTCTACTTGTCTAATTTATAGCTGCGATACCTCCAACAACAACCATTTAATTTTTTTCTCTATTTTGCAACAAATTTAGCATACACCCCTAAGTAGGAAATTCATCCAATAGGGCAAATAAGGTCATTTAATCATCGTGTAGTCTAAACTAACCAAGCCCAAATGCAATATCAACTTCAGTTTTGTAGGCATGCCGACTTGGTGATCTAGATTTTGAAATAGAAAACTTTTACTCATCCAAATCTCTTAGAAGCTTGATTGCTTAAACATACATTGGAGTCAATAACATCCTTCTATTGTGCAAACAATATATGTTGGTTGTGGCCATTCTGTGTTGCACAGATAAGAGCAATCTTCTCCAAAAAAGTGCATCATCAAGGTTGTAGCAATATGCATCAAAGGATCAACAAGCCCAACTAATGACCTCTCTATGGCATGTGCCGTGATCTTGTCCGATAACCCTCTTGTGAAGCACATGCTACAATCCTTTGTACATGCTCTCCTTTAGCTTGTATTTATAGTGCAATTATAGTAGCACCAAGTAAAGCAAGTAAACCAATTCCCTTACACCTCATGCAAAATCCTCTCATCAATGTCAAACAAGAATAGCTTGTTCCATTTCTTCACCTACTTCATGGCACCTTTCATAGAATTTGGAAGTCCAAAGACCCTTTGCTTGAAGTAATCCTCCTTCGTATGCTTGATGCACATGAAAATTAGACTAGCAAGATCTACTTTCTTAAAGTTCACTTTCACATCTTCGGCCCACTGAGTAGACTATTTTGTCTTCGTGTTGAGCCTTTTTCATTGCTATTAGGTAAGGTTCAAGGGTTCATTTAATAACATCCACCTTGGCAGCAAGGTGGAGAAGCGTACATCCACCATAAATAACAATGCCTTCTACAACAACAACTTTTGTTGCATTCAAAGCATGCTCTACTCTTAACTTTTTCTCTTTTAGCTCAGTTTCTATTTTTGAGCCTCAACTTGAATAATGGCAACACCTAGAACTTTGAGATTTGGATATCTGAAATAAATTGACAAGCTCTCACAAAGACATCCCTGGGTTGAGAGTTGGTTGATCACAGCACCTTTGCCAAGCCAGAATCACTTTTTGAAGAACCATTCGGGTGCACAAGAACTGGGCCTATTTTTGTATTAACTACACTCTACTATTGATCATCGTGGTTGCATTTAGCTTCATATTGAATGCTATATCGACTTTCCTACTTTGTACCTTGAAGTGTGGATCTACATGTACCTCATCCAAATAGGACGATTGGTCTTATTCAACACAACCTTGAATGAGAGAGAAGAAATGACCATTAGGGAAAACCCTGATTCAGGTCGGTCCTAAGTGGGAACGGCCAGAATACTTCCGCTACGTGGCAAACATGGAAAGTCCTAGATCGCAAACCCCATGACATTCCGTGGGAGTGTTGGGCGGAGCTTTTTAGATCTCCTTTCCGATGGACTACTAAGACGTGTCCTGAAGGGAAATAGGTGGACACGTTACAGGACATTTGGGGTACATATTGTGAAAGAGAGAGACAAATGGTATTAGGAGATGGTGATCAACATATGATAATAGTTGAAAAAAATAAAGAGTAAAAAAAACTAGCAACTATATAAAAATAGATGTGTAGCATGCATTCCCATTAAGAATATCGTAATCAGGAAAAACTATCAACTTTTTAAATAGCTCCAAATAGTTGTTCTATGCTGACCCACTTTCATGTTCTTTGGAAATCCAATTTTTCAAAAAAAATAATTTCTACTGGAAATTTGTTCCACACCTTTTATTCTACTATCTTACAATATTGGCAAGGTCCCATTGAGTTTTGATATCATATACACATGTTATTTTAAATATAGTAAAATAGAACTTAAGCCACTAAATTGACTTAGAACTGCATTTGTGGCAAATTATAAGACTAGTCTTAATATCAATATGAATAATCAAATAGACAAGTTTGAAATAAATTATTGAACACCATCTATAATCTCTTTTGGGACAAACTGGCAAGAAGATGCATGCATGGAGATCATTATGCATAAATTTATTGCAATGCATAAATTCAATAGTGTGCATGAGGCCATTAATAATGACCCATATGTTGGCTTGTAATTCCCCTTGTGTGTTGCATCTCCTCTCATTAAGCAAAACACAACTATTCTAATACTTGAAGATGAGCTGCAATTGTCACTCGCATTGCGAGCCACACCTAGTGCAGCAGTAATGCCCAAGTGCAAAAATGGAATGCATGTAGCCTTTTTCAGTGCTACAATCTCAATGCTCATCCCATGCTCATGTACTTTTAAACATTTTCCTAGATAAACCTCATCTGGATAGGCTTTGTCATTGAATTTAATCTTTCAAACAAATGTAGATGTTTCATGTCCCAAAAATGGCTCAAGAAAAAATGAAATAGTGGAGGGCTATATTATGTGCAAGGAGGAGGAATCATATAATTTCTCCCTCTCACTATGTGTGTGTGTGTGTGTGTGTGTGTGTGTGTGTGTGTGTGTGTGTGTGTGTACATATGAGTGTGTGACTATGAGTGGATGTCTACATTTTTGTGGTCCATAGCATCTATGTGCATGAGTGAGTGATTATGATGTGCACGCTCATGGACTCTTTTTACCACTGTGAGAAAGGCTCTTATAAATCTAGTATATATATGGTTTCTTGCTAGTATTACCTACACACCTAGCTAGGAAGCACACGACTAGGAACTATAAATATCCTTTAAAGAACTTCATAAAACTTATGTTGATTTTCGTGTGTTAGTTTTATTAGTACAATTTCAAATGCCATGTGAGCCTTGGGGAATGAAAATATTATGTGTTTGGTCCCTTCTTGAGAAAATTGACACATTCAAAACTTTGAGGAGCTTGGAAAAGAAGGGTTTGATGGAAAAGATTGCAAAATATTTTTACTCAAGAACTTACTCTTGAGAAAATGTCTAGCATAGGACACATTGTTTGTGAATGTTTGTTTGTAGGAGAATAAAGTGAAGTTTTAGTTAAGCATTATTAAGGCTAATATAAAATAAAAATATTGGCATACGTACATGATGATGGTTGGGACATTGGGTACTTCAAGGAGGCCTAAAACTAGCAAGTGATTTGATCGAAAACAAATTTACCAAGTAGTCTTGAGCATTGCCAATTGTGTCATGAGCTAGGAATGGGCATGAAAGCCATGTGTTGTACATGCGTTGTTAATAGGTGCATAATTTGAGAGAAAATACATAGATCATGAAGACTAAAAAATGAGCACTAAGAATACAACATAAAGCTTTTTTTAATGGGTAGGAATCCTTTATCATGCATCACAATTCCCATCCTTTATAGATTTAAACTAGGATAATTAAAGCTATTCACTTGATCGATTCATAAACTATCATTCCTTCTCTTCTTCCTTCAACATCATGTGAAGGCTTAAAAGATTCATGGGACTAGAGCCACATGCACTATGGAGGACTAAATTTTCTACAAAGTTCAAGAATAAAATGCCCTTTTGCAAATTCAGAAGAAGATACAACCTTCCAACATGAGCTACTATATTATCATATTTTTCTTTTAATTTAAATCTTCATAAAGTTGGTGTATGGTTGATTTATGGGATTCCCACCTGCATTCAGATTGGTTAATCAAAAAAGTTTTGTTCAATCCAACGAAGCTAGGAAGACGGAAGGGAAGGTAGCTAAATCTTCTAATGATTTCGCACTACTCAAGATGATGATGTTTTTAAGTTGAAAGGATAAAGATAGAAGGTTGTTTGTCTTACTAACTATTGTTGAGGGGAGGGTCTCTATTAAGCTTGAAAAAGACACTAATGAAGTATGTCCCTAAAGACTTGATGTGTCAACTTCAAGGTCTTGTTTACCTTGATCGTGTAGGCTTGTCATGAGTCTTGTATCATGGAATTCCAAATTCTTTTTACAATAATCCATGTACTTGATTTTATGTATTGAATCTTGAGTTCGACCGATTCACGTGGCAAGAATGCCCTTTGAAATGATATTGGAATGCACTATTGATGTGATCATTTTATAGTGATAAAAACCCTACAACCACAAGATCATGTTTTAGTCCCTAACACGTTCACACATGTGATCATCAATGTATTACCTTGCATTGAAGAGATCCATGTGTGATGCAAACTTGGTATGTTGTAAACAATACAACATTTGTTTGTATGCTTCTCAATAGATAGTTGTAACAGATGGCTCTCTATTTAAACTTGGCTTTGTCTCCTACAATCTAAGCTATGATACTTTATAGGATGTAAACAAACCTAGTGGGGCAATAATGCCCAAGTGCTTAAATGGAATGCATGTAGCCTTTTTCAGTGCTACAATCTCAATGCTCATTCCATACTCATGTGGTTTTAAACATTTTCCTACATAAACCTCATTTGGTGAGGCTTTGTCATTAAGTTTCACCTTTCAAACATATGTAGATGTTCCATCTCCCAAACATGGCTCAAGCAAAAAAGAAATAGTGGAAGGTTATATTATGTGTACAAGGGAGAGGCATCATATGATTCTATCTAGACTTGGAGCTCTTTCGTGCATCTTTCATTCTCTCTTACATGCCTCTTAGAGATACATTGTCACTATATGGCTCCATTCGTGCACCTCTATATGAGTAGGCTTTTGATTGTGCATTTTCTATGTACATCTATAGGAATTGATGCAATGCTTGCATCGTCTCTTAAAAATTTAGCTATTATAACATGTTATTGGGCAATATATTTGATAAAACCAAAACTTGACCCATAATATGCCTAATTTCACCATATCACGTGTTAAATGTTTGAACTCTTTATCTAGATGCTCTGATGGGAGACCCCTTAAAAGCAATTAAATGTATGTGTTCAAACATCAATATTGAATTGGTCATATGTGCCCTTCTATTGTCAAAGACTACTTGAAGGTGATGCACATTGAATTTGTACAAATATTGGCTTTACAATTTCACTAATATATTTTCTTTGACTTTTTGAGATGAAAATGTCATCACTTCTCATTTCTAAAATGAAAAAATAAAAACTCAAGTGAATAAGAACATGATTATCTAATTTATGTGATGTAAAATAAAATTACAAAAATCAAATCATGTTCAAACCATCGTTCACTGAAAATGTTTAGATGTGCTAAAATGCACCTATTTTCCAACACATTCAAACGAAAAAGTTGTAATGTTCATATGCTAGTGATATCAAGTCAAAGGAATTTTTTTTTTTGTATTGTGAGTGTGATGGCAAGCCTAAACACAAAAAAAGTACAACAATCTCTTTAATTCATTCATGCATCATGAAGAAAGTCTCTAAGGCATGTAGAAACAAATGGTTAATTATTTTCATTATTGAAGTGTGAGTGTAAGTCCCCCAAACACTAGCAATAGCAACTTGAAGAAATTCTTTTGTCTTTACTATAAGAGGGAGTATAAATCTCTAATATAACAAAACAAAATTGATTAATCTCATTATTTGAGTTCTACAGTGTGAGGAATAACTCCAAGACACATAGAATGGGAGACTAAATTAAAAAACACTTCTATCATGAAATTTGAGCTCTTAACCATGTGGCAAGTCTCTAACACATAGAAAATGGGAGACTCAATTTGGGGGGAAGGGAAAAAAGCGAGCTTTTTTGGGCAACCTGCATTTCTTGTTCCACATAGTCCACTTATTCCACCCCTAGATATTTGCACCTACACCACTACCACCACCACCACCACCATGACTTCCTCCACCACCACTGCCGTTGCTACTGCCACCACCACCACAGCTACCTCCACCACTACTACCACCATCTTTGCTACCACCACCAACACCAACACCACTACCACCTCCACCACCACTACGACTATCCTCATAACCTCCAGGAGCCACCACTACCTTAACTCTGTGTACCTCTCTCTCTCTCTCTCACCTCTGCTTCTCATTTCTCAGTTTCTCTCTATGTGTATTTTCTCTTTTTCTCTTTCTAATACACTTAATCAAACATCACTCTATCTCGTGTAAGTGATTCTCTCTCTCTAGCACATAACATGCGGATATTCATGCAATCACCCCAAAATGGTACACCATGGCCCACCTAAGTCTCTCTCTCTCTCTCTCTCTCTCTCTGTCTCTCTCTCTCTCTCTCTCTATCTATCTATCTATCTCTCAGATTGCTCCATGTCTTTACTCTCTCTTAGTTTCTCTTTGTACATGTAATTTCTCCCTCTCACTTTACATTCTCTATCTCTCACACCTATACATACATATATGCATATAAATCTCAGTCAGTCACTCACTCATCATGTTTGTCTCCCTCTCTCTCTCAGACATTCTCTCTCTCATGCATACGATTAGCCCACATTGTATAATAATGCCTCATATAAAATTATGATATGTGCTATAATAAAT